>NW_027555958.1:161370782-161603282 GCF_003287225.1 Phascolarctos cinereus | reverse complement strand
AACTTGAAATAGCCTAATGGACTGTTTTAGCCAGCAGGGTATTTTCTGTGCCATTGCCTCTTTAGGAATTTCTTAGGTTTTATATCATTGACTGGAAACACTGAAGTGCCTGGCAGCTGCCAACCTGTAGAGGGTCAGCAGTGGTTTTCACATATAGAGAAAAGGGCCCTGGCTACAAATATACTTCTTGTTAATTATATACATGTCAGTCAATGAATGTAGCAATTTTAGGAGATTAGTGACAGCAGGCAGGCATAGTCTACAGTTCAATGTGGTAGGCAGCTCAATGTACCTTGGGGTGCTAGTGCAGAACTTTTAGATAAAATAGCTATGCCCTGGAGCTATGGTCATTTCCGTGGATTTTCAGCTGAACACATCTGGAGATTGCTCCCAAATATCCCTGCTTCTAAAACCTTGCAATTCATCTTAGGAGTGATTTAGCCTAGCTGATATTGCATTTTGCTATTTTACTTTCTTCTTATGAAGCCTAATTTATTCAGTGCATTTTGATTCAGGGTGAATCAAAGTGAATCCTTGAAAGGCCAGATTCCTGGAGAACAACTTTCCCCTCAGTACCTGATGTTCATTCCTTTCTTTGCCTTCCTATTGTTTTAAGTGTATATCCTTCTCTTGATTCCTGACCAAGAGAGAGCCCTTAAGAGGCACTGGTTCAGTGAAGGCAAATCTTAGCTACTGTGTTCTGGTGTTTTTATTTTTTTTAAGTTTATTTTATTTTATAGTTTATTCATTTTTATATCATAGTCATTCATCTTTCTTTTTCTCCAAATTGAAACCCATTGTTATGAAGATACACAATCAAGCAAAGATGCCCCAATACTACATATGCCAATGTGTTACAGCATTGTTTCCTAGTAGTCCCTTAGCTCTTCACATGAGGAAGAAGTTATACTTCACCACCAGTCCTCTGGGACTATTAATATTCTCTTTGTTACTTAGAATTTGGCTTCCTACTAATGATCTTTCAACTTACATTGGTAAAATATTAGGTTTATTGTTCTTTGGATTATGTTTTATTTCATGTGGCATCAATTTATATCATTTTTTTCTTTAAATTCTTCATATTTGATATTTTTGCTGCATAATAATATTTCCTTACATTCATATACCACAATTTGTTCAATCATTCTCCAATTGTTTGGTACCTATTTTATTTCTAAATCTTTGCTGCCATGGAAAGATAGATAACACATCATTATTTCTATCTTTGACTTCCTCGTGGTATGTGCTCTCCAGTGGCATCATTGCGTCAAAGGGTATGAATACTGCGAGATAGGAAAGTAGAGTAGAGTATAGCATAATATAGCATTATATAGAATAGATAATATTAGTATAATAGTATGGTACTTTTCTTGCATAATTGCAAATTAAAATACAAGTAGTTGAGCCAATTCAAACTCTACCAAGGGTATATTAGTATGCCTTTCTTACTGTTGCTTCTTCTACATCAACTCCTATGATTTTTTTCTCATCCTTAAAATTCCTGAGTTACTTTAATTTTTATTTATCTTACTATTAGCGATTTGGATCAGTCAATAAACACATTTTTGTATGGCCATTTATAAGTTGAAATTTTTCTTTTGAAACTGTTTATATACTTTAGCTATTTATCCATTTGGTAATGCTCTCAGTGCTATATATTTGTGTAAATTAGGGTGGCTAGATGACACAGTGGATAGAGCTCCAGGCATGGAGTCAGGAAGACCTGAGATCAAATCTAGCCTCAGATGCTTACGAGCTGTGTGACTCTGGGTAAATCACTTAACCCTGTTTGCCTTGGTTTCTTCATCTTTAAAATGAACTGGAGAAGGAAATGGCGAACTGCTCTAGTATTTCTGCCAAGAAAACCCTAAATGGGATCACAGAGTCCCACATGACTGAAATGACTGAACAACAAGAAATATGTGTAAATTCTTTTTTATCTTGGATAGAAGAGTTTTATCAGTAATGTTTATGCACACATTTTCTCATTCAACAGTTGTTCTTCTTGTTCAAATATCTTCGATTTTGTCCATGCTAAAGGGATTTTCTTTTATCTGAGAAAATGTCTTATTTTGTCTTTTTATGGTTTTTTCTTGTTCAGTCATTTCAGTTGTTGGGCTCTTTGTGACCTCATTTGGAGTTTTCTTGGCAGAAATACTAGACTAGTTTGCCATTTTCTTCTCCAGCTCATTTTACAAAAGAGGAAATTGAGACAAACGGTTAAGTGACTTGCTCAGGGTCACACAGCTAGTAAGTGTCTGAGGCTAGATTTGAATTCAGGTCTTCCTGACTCCAAGCCTGGCACTCTATCCACTATGCCACCTAGCTGTCCTTTTTTAGGCTAAGAGTTCTAGTCATAGTTGTGAAAAGTATCTCCTCTTGTCCTCCATTTGTTTTGTTTTTGATGTCACCTTTTAATGTTCAGTTTCTGTATTCATTTGGTGCTTATTTTAGTACATGGTGTAAAATGCCTATGGAAAGAATTTCTGCCAAACTGCTTTCTGGTTTTCTCACTGAAAAACTGTCAAAGTTAAGAAGCCTTGAGTTTATCACATACTGAGTTACTGTTTTCTATTGCCTCTTATTCTTATTTATTAGTCTATTTCACTAATCAACCTTTCTATTTTTTAAACAATTCCAATTAGTTTTGATATGACTTATTTATAATATGGTTTAGGTATGGTAGGAACACTATGTTTCCTTCCTCTTTTTGTTATTACAAACCAATTTTGTCATTTTTTGCCTAGTTTTATAAAGTATCTCCTTTGTAATTTGGGATAGTACTATATCCTAAATGTATTATAGTGTCCTGGTTCAATCATGAGCGTCGAATGTTTCCAATTAATTCTTCCCTTATTTCTGTTAAGACTGGTTGCTATAAATCTTGGTAAGTTCACTCTCAGATATGTTATTCATTTTATGTTCATTTTGACCGGAATTTCTCTTATACTTCTTTCATTTTGGGTTTTGTTAGTAATATATAGAAATGGTAATGAACTTTTAGGATTTGTTAGCATAATGCTACTTTGTTGAAGCTATTAGGCAGAGTGGTGACACAGTGGAAAGTGATGGAGTGAGGAAAGCGTGATATCAAATCCTGTTGCAGGTACTTAGAAAGTGATCTTTGCACTGGAAAGGACAAAAAAAAATGATTGATAGGTAGTGGGTGCTTAAGATAAATAGGGAGATCGGAAGAGGCAGCTAGCTGATCTTGCAGAGTTCAACAAACCAGATTCATATGTACTGTCTGCTTGAGTGTTGAAAGAATGGGCAGACGTAATTGTTGATTGTCTGTGACCTTTGAAAAATTATGGAGGATGGGAGGGGTGCCACAGGATTATGGCATGGCAAATGTTCCTGTTTTCAAAAAAAAAAAAAGGGAAAAGAATAGATTCTGAAAAACTATAGGCCAGGGAGTTTGGATTTGATTCCTGAAAAAATTCTACCATGTATTATTAAAGAGATAGAGACAGTGCCTGTGATTTTAATTGACTCCCCAGGAAAGAAATTCCCTTGGTTGAGACAGGTCAAAATTTCTCTATACCTATAATATTAGAGAGTTGCAAACAGCATAGAGAGATATGTTTCAAAGGAAGAACTTGAACTCAGGTCTTCTTGTCTCTGAGACTGGCTCTCTATCCACTATTCATGCTGTCTCTTAAGGGATAGTTAATCATCTAGAAGAAGAAGCAGCATCCACATGGCTTCTTTGAGAACAGGTCCCACCGGCTACCCTTTTTACTTTTGACAGGTTTACAAGCATGGCAGCTGAGAAAGATGCTGCAGATGAGAGTATTTGACAAGGTTCCCCTGCTATTCTTGTGGATCAAGATGGAGAGATGAGGATAATAACTAGAGGCGAGGTTAAGAACTGGGTGAATGACCAGACCCATGTCAACTTGGAAGGAGATCCCCAGTGGATTTCCCCAAAGATCTCTGTTTGGCCTGATGACATTCAACATTTTTATAAATTGCTTAACTCAGTCCACAGAATCCCAGAATCCCAGAGCCTCACAGTTGGACTAGGCAGAACTCTGAGGTTCTGTGATTTTATGAAGGTGGGTACTTTGCAGAGCTCAGCTGGGCTGTGTGTAGTTGAGCTTCTCAAGACACCAGAGGTTGGGTAATCTTCACCTAGGTTTATGTCTAGGGATATTTATTTTTGGACGTGGAAAACGTGGGAACTCGTTTTGTCTAACTTAGGCATATTTGTTATAGTGACATTCTTTTTCTTTTCATTTAATTTGGGGAAGAAAGAGAAAATAAATTCTTGTTAATTAAAAGATAAAATTTTTAAAAATAATTTTCATAGAACCAAAGCCATAAAGAAATTATCTCATCCAATCCCCTCATTTAACAGAGAAGGAAACTGAGGCCTAGGGAAGTGAAATTAATTGCCCCAGGAGGATGAACCTAAGTCCCATGACACTAAATTTCTGAAACTTTACACATATCTACTGATAGAGAGAACAATCCAGGGGAGAAATAAAACCTGTCAGAATTAGAAAAGGACACAGGACTATCAAAAGTATGGGAAATATGTATGGAATAAATGAAGATTTGCTTTCACATTAAATGTTTTTCCCAGTTTATCTTCAGTCTAGGGAATAAACTTATGTATATTTACTTTTGTAGATAAAATTATTTTCTCTGCATTCATTTATCCAAGATATTAAGTATAAACTACTATTTCTACGTTAATCGATTCATTAATATTGTATATGTTATTTTGTATATTCTACTTTTGATAATAATTATTAGTTATTCTCCTGAAGGCAATATAGGCAGCTAGTTGCATAAAGCACTGAACTTAAGTTAGGAAGACATGAATTCAAATCCTGCCTCAGACACTTCTTAGCTATGTGATCCTGGACAACATCCTTTACCTCTCTGGGCCTCAGTTTCCTCATTCACAAAAAGGGGATAATAATAACTCCTATCTCACAGGTCTAGGTTGATCAAATGAGGCAATATCCTTAATGCATTATATAAATGCTAGCTATTGTGCTGTACTGAGCATATTCATGAAACTTAGCATGTCCTAAAAATTTCCTGCAGAGAAGTGCAGGAAAAATTATTGTGAGGCCTTACCTGAATTAGTGAAAACACATAGTTATATTGCTTAATTTATGCTCCTGACTTAAAAGAATTTGCTTTAATAAAAATACTCTTCTAATTCCAAAAATTATTATTATTTGTTATTGTTTCTAGATAATAGCTTATGCTTTGATTTGAGGTGTTAGTAAATGAAAAAGTCAAGGGAGTTTGGCTCCATAGTGTGAAATGCAGAACACCTGAAGTTTAAACGTACTTGTGGAAATTTCAATACATTTTAATTTAGTAATGTGTGCAGTCAATGCTGAACCTCTTACTTAAAAGAATGATTTGCTTTGGAGACAGCAATTTAAACATAAAGAGGTAATTATTTTTCCCTGTTATGAACCTTAACCAGAAGGACAATAGCCCTCCTATAGTCCAAACTCATATTCATATATCACTATCATATTAAGAAAATTGAGTAGTTTTGCTATATGATCTGTGCAAAATAACACATAAATGAGAGGACAAAATGACCACCAAAATGACAGCAATCCAGGCACATAATGTCAGTAAAGTAGAATCTATCGTGTTGTCCCTATCATTTGCCCTGTGCTGGTCATAGTTTATGAATGGAAGAAACCAGAATCTAAAAGGTATTTTTTTTTAGCCAGCTCCTGAATGCAAGAAAAAAAAATGCTTGTAGTAGTTCATTAAATGGTACAAATACTGGGACTGTTAAGAACATTTGTCCTCAGTGGTTCTGATGTAGTGGAAGAATTAGTGGGCCGAAACTATAAGATTTCAGTCTAGTTCCCAGTTCTAACATTTATTAGCTCTGATCTTGGGTAAATTATTCTATTTTTCTGGCTTTTTCTTTCTTTACTTGCATGATATAGTGACTCATATGAATCATAGTTTTAGAGTCAAATGATTTGGGTTCAAATTCTATCTTTTCCACGTACTAACTGTTGACTTTAGGCTAGTCACTTGACCTTTCTAAGCTTATTTACTTATAAATAAAATTATGGCATTGAACCTAAATGCCTTTAAGGATCCTTCTAGCTCTAGATTTGATGGTAATGGGTGATACATTAAGGGTTTGGAATAGGTAGTCTCTTCCAGTTCTAAAATTCTTTGATCCTATGGTAGTAAATAAACTCCATATGGTCTGCAGCATGTCAAAATGTGTTCTGTATATTAGAGAAATATCACCTGAAAAAAGCATTAACCTAGGAAAACCACAAAGAAGGTGATGTGTAGATGGCAGAGGATCAGTGGTTTTAGGAACATTTCATCTTCATTCTTAAAGACCTTTGCCATGAGTAATGTAGATGGACTACTCTGTCTATGGGGAGGTATTTGTTAAATGGGGAAACCAAAGAGAAGTTAGTCTGATAAAGTTTCCAGGGTAGAATCACTTGGGAAGGCAGTGCTACTTAGCAGAAGAGGGATATGGAGGACAAGAGAGCAACACGAGGAAAAAAAAATGAGATAATGAGAGTTGTGCTTCCTCCAACATTTTCAGTTATGAACGGAAAGTCCTTGCACAATTCCAGTTGCCTTTTTAGCCTTCCTTCATAGTACTTCCCTTCATGTATTCCTCACTCCATTCAGACTAGATTATTCACTGTTCCCTGAATCTTTTCCTGCTGGTGCTCTTTCCCTCCTCCACCCCCTCCATCTTGCCATCTCCTTTCCACCACAAATATCTTAAACAGGATTATTTTTAAAGGAAGAACTGGATTTGGGGGTAGATGTGATAGGAAGGATGGGTTATGAAATAGAAAATAGAAACAGAAAATAGACACAAATATAAGTAGTTTTTGATAATTATTTTATAACAGCAACAAATTAATACATAGTCAATAGGCATTTGTTAGTGAATAAGCATTTATTAAGTACCTACTATGTGCCAGGCAGTGTGCTGCTCACTGGGGATACAAAGAAAAGCAAAAGACACTTTTGTACTTGAGGAGCTCATAATCTAATGGAGGAGAAAACATGCAAACAATCACGTACAAGCAAGCTATATACAGGAAAATAGGAAATAGTTAAGGGAGAGAAATCAGTAGAATTAAAAAAAGGTTTGGGAAAGGCCTCTTGTAGAAGTTGAGATTTTAGCTGGGACTTGAAGAAAGCCAGGGAAGTCAAGACATCAAGATGAGGAGAGAGCGTGTTTCAGACATGGGAGACAACCAATGAAAATGTCTAGAGCCAAAAGATGGAAAGTCTTCTTCAAGAAACAACCAGGAGGCTAGTTCACTGAAATGGAAAGTATTTAGGATGAAACCTAGATTGCAAAGCTGGGGGTATATGGGTACATAAGAATATAAACATTTGAATATTGAGGTCTTCCTTGGGCAGGGCTGATGATTTCAGTCTCAAGTATTTGGAATTTAGGCTATAGTCCTTGTTACTGGAAAGGATAGATGGATAGGTAGTATGGTGTATAATTTAACCAGATGTGAACAGGAGAATGACAACTTGTTCCTGGCAGACATAAGATAAACTGCTTATTCTTGTATGTCACATAATTGGCAAAGTTCCTCTCCACAATACAGTGCCAGGGATATAGTAATCGCTTGTCCCTCCCCCAATTAAAAAATAAAAAGGTCATTGAGACAACTTTTAAAAAATGTAAAGAACCAGGGGAAATCCAGAAAGCCCATAGAAAAGCAGGGCAGCTTTGAAAACTATAGGTTGACTTTATTATGTACTTTAAAAGAAAAGCAAACTGTACATAAAAAATCTGAAGTTTCATGTACAATCCTCTTTTCTCTTCTGTTCTGTATATGTAGAAATGTTCACTTTATTTAGCATTTAAGTTCAGAAAAAATAAATTAAAAAAGTTATGTCAAGGGATTTGGGAGGACTGGATTTGACAAAAAGAAATGAGGTAGCCCATGAGAAAAAGGAAGAAGATGTGAAATAATGAAGAAATGGCAATAGGAACTTGTTAGGTTGAAGGAAATAGAGAAAGATATATAGTGAATCAAAGTTAACTGTATAGAAAGCAATTGAAGGAAAAATGCTTACAAAGAACTCTGAATCTTTTGTAGAACACCAATGGGACGATTATTCTTCATTTTAAAGTTAATGTATAGCCAGATATTTTTTAGCTTTGTCACTCATGGTCAATGCTTAATAATATCTTTGCTCTTACCTTAGTTTTTTAAATGATGAACAAAAATGTTTTGTTTCTCTTGGTTTTCTCTTTCTCATAATGAAGCCAGACATATATAGTCATAATAACTTCTGGTTATTAAAATCATGAAGGTGTTTGAAAGAACAAATGTGTATATGTCTGTATCTATATATTAATACATTATAGATTTGTATAGATGCAGATATACACACGTGTACATGCATGTATGTATCTTTTTACATGCTATATATATTTATGTAGGTATGTACATATATATGTATATACATCGTGTGTAGTGCATTTACATTTTTTCCAGACAGCTTTCTGTCCTGGTTTCCCAGCTTAATTTTTCTAGTCATCCAAAAATTTCATTCAGCATTTTTTGAGCACATATTATGTTCTAGCCAGTCAGTACTATTGAGCATCAGCCACTGTGTTAGACTGTAAGCTTCTTGAGGGCAGAAGCTATCTTTTGGCTCTTTTTGTATCACCACTGCTTAGCACAGTTTTTAGCACACAGTAGAAACTTAATAAATATTTATGGATTGATTGTTAGCTGCTAGGGATAAAAATTCAAAACAAGACTCTGAAGACAGTCCTCAAAAGGGTTATAATGGCCTTCTTCATAGCCTTTCTAGATATTATTTTTGTTTAGAGAAACATTTAAACAGATACTATGTGCTATGCAAACTGACTGTCACCCAGAATTCCTGCCTTTTATGATAATTGCTTATCGATGTAAAAAATAGCACATTTCCTGAATACTGATTAATTTCCTCATGGTTAATACATGGTTTCCATGACGTGTATATTGTTGGCAGCTTGCATGACGTCCCAGAAAAGACAATTATCCCATTGAAGTTTAGTTTGGTAAATTATTACTTTAGTGTTTAGTATTTAACCATAAGGACAGCTTGGTGGCACAATGGATAAAGCAGGGGTGGGGAACCTATGGCCTAGAGGCCGCATGTGGCCCTCTAGATCCTCAAGTGCAGCTTTTTTACTGGATGTGGCCTCGAGACCACAAATACCCCACCCCTGGGATAGAGAATCAAGCCCAGAGTCAGGAAGAATCATCTTCCTGAGTCTAAATGTGGCCTCACACACTTACTAGCTATGCGACCCTGGGCAAGTCACTTAACCCTGTTTGCCTCAGTTCCTCATCTGTAAAATGAGCTGGAGAAGGAATTGGCAAACCACTCCAGTATCTTGGCCAAGAATATCCCAAATGGGGTCATAAAGAGTCAGACATGACTGAAACAACTCAACAACAAAAAATTTAGCCATTTTTTAAAAGTATTTATGGTTACACAATAACTGCAGTGCTATTTAGCCATATTTTCCAACATAATGGTAACTCTGCTTTTTCTTCTTATAGCTATAACTCTTCTAATTTTTAGCTTCCTTTTCCCTTTGACCGAACTTCATTTTATAGGGGTAGTTTAGCCAGTATGTTGTTCAGTCTTGTCTTTATTATTATCTGCTTGCTTATAAATTTCACCATAAATAATAATAGATCACATGCATTTAGTTTTTTTACATTGTATGGAGCACGTTGCACACAAAAACTCCATGAGCCAAACAATATAGTTGTTGTTTACATGCTTCATCACTTTGGGTATATGATCCTATTGATGTATGCACTACCTTCCAGGGCTCCTTTTGGACAACTCATTCATGACCAAGCAATTCTTGCCCATGTCCTCTCTTTAGTACTTTGTATCTAACTTTCTGGTCTTCTTATAAGCCTTTTAACATTTTGTAGGCATCAGTGTAATCCATCTGTTATCACTTGCCATATCTCCTTTGCAAATATATTTCATTGATAATATATTTTATTATATTACTTCCATGCATGCCATAATTATAGTAGCTTACAGACTAATTATTGTATTATTTCCATGCACGTAATTATTATAATAGCCTAAAGACTACTCCAATTCACCATACATCTGGTAGCTATTGTTGTTTGGGTCACCCATGATCTTGATTGTATGTAGGTCATGGTTTTACGTTAGTTATAGATGTATGGCATCAATGGCAGAATATCCATGTTAAAAAATATAAGGAAAGAGAGGCCCATTGAAACTAGGTGACTTGCCCATGGTCATGAATTAATGAATACTGTAGTTGTCAGTACTGACTGATTCTAGTTGGCAGATAAGCTACAGGAAGGCAGTACAGACTTGCAAATCCTGAAATGTGTTTTTCACCTTGATCATTCAAAGGGCCACTTAGTTACTCATTAGTTCCTTGGGTTCCTCTTTATCTGATGCTGACACTGACAGATCTCTGCTTGATTGACTGCCTTTTTTTCTTTTCATTCCTTCTTAGAATCTGCTATTTGAGGTACTTCCTATATCTTTCTCCTCCCTTCCAGACATCCCTTCTTCCTTATGACCATGTGCTTTAATATAAGTAGATACTTCAGCTGTCTCCAGCCATGGGCTTTAAAGCTGAAACTAGGTCCTGATTTCTTTCCTAGCCTAACCAAGACTGGGATTTAGAACTCTACTCTGTCCCAATGTTCCTGTGAATGTGGTAGCTCTGGGGCCTATTCGCATCAGAAAATTAGGCAAGACTGGAGCCTATGATTCTGACATAACAGAGGATTAAACATCTATCTGCAGCTCTGTGAAACTTTTTATAAAGTGAAAAAGGCAAGATAGAGCTGAAAAGATAGAGAGGAATGTGGCATTCCTTTAGAGCAGTGCCTCTTAAACTGTGGGTTGTGACCCCACAGTTTAAGAAGTGCTGAAGGGGTCTCTAGGGGAAAAAGTTTAAGAAGCCCTGCTTTAGACCACCAGAAATGGAAACTAGAGAACCTAGATTCAGAGGGATAGAAGGCAGGATGATGGGGCCAAATTCTTCTTTCTAGAGTCTGCCTTTAATTACATTCCTCTCTTCCTTCGGTGATGTGCTAGTAATGATGAGAATTAGATAGATATAGGCCCCTGTTAACACCAGGACACTAAAAGGGAAAACTGTATAAACTTGTGTTTGTACCTATGTTTGTGTCCCCATGCTTCTCGGAAGAATTGAATGTGAGACCTGGAATTCTTTCACCCTTCATTTGATTTTACTAGATTCCATGAACTGAATGTTTCTTAAGAACTGGGTGGCATTTTTTGTATTTTGACTGCTCAAAGAAGGAGAGGCCAGAAGCCGCTGAACAAATTGAACTGTCTTTCCTGGAACTCCTGGTTTTCCAGCAGTCTACATATTGTTTGGGGGTTTCCTGAATCTGAGATGCTATGGATACATAGCCAGGTGATAAATGCTATATTATGTATCACTAATTCCTTTATTAATTTCATGCATAGAGTAAAATGTTGAATATTGTATACAGTATCCAAGCATTCTTGTTTAGGGAAACTGAGATGCTTTAACAATTGTTAGGTTAATCAATGATAGCAAACAAACCAACAACAACAACACATTTGTTCAGTGCTTACTATGTCTCAAACAAGTTACTAAGCACTGAAGGGACAAATAGAAAAATTGAGACAATCTCTACACTTAATGAGCCCCTACTCTAATTGCGAGAGACAGCACATAAAAGAAAGTAGCTGTTAGGCAGATGGAAAAGTCCCGAGGTCCTAAGGGTGCAGTGGTAGGGCCCATGACAAGTTCCATAGGCCCTTAGGTTACATAAGTAGGTCAGATCATAATGCCAGGGGACTGCAGGGCATAAAGGGAGGGCAGATGGGAAGGCCTGGAGGACATTAGGAAGTACTGACAAGGGAGATGGCAAGGCGGCGTTGCAGTCTTCCATCTCATTAGAAGAAAGAGAGTTGCTGATTCCCATCTCATCTAAGCCCTATGAACAGTCAAGCAGCCTGTTAATCTCCTAACCATTCTTAATTAACTATTAAACTACTTATTCCATTAAAATATTTATCTGAATGTCTCCTCAACGACCACGATCAATTAAATGTGACAGAGACCTTCAGATTTTTTACACAGAAAGAGCTGGTTAAAGAGGCTTATAGGCCTTGATTATGAATGCTGCAGAGAGTTGCTGTTCCAAAGGGGAGAAAGAGAATGAATCACAAAAGATAAAATGTCCATTAACATGTGAGTGGTTTTGTCTTCCTAATTAGAGGCAAATGCATTTTTCAAAAATCAGTAAAATTTTCAATCTTTCTGAAAAGGGAGACTTCTTCCTTTTCAATGCCTGTGCCTAACTGCCATTAATTAGAAAAGGCATTAAACATGTCCAGCAAGCAGAAAGCTATAAAGTCCAGAGAGAGGGCTAGGGTAAAATTGAAGCAAACTTAAATTGTTTTTGTGCATAAATGTAAAATTCAGCAGGATCCAAGTCTCTTGCTCCTGTAAGAAAAATCTACTGAACATATTTTTGTTCTATAAATAGTCAACGCATCAAGAACATTTTAGTAAATGGTAATGAATTTCTTGGCAAGAAAGATTTTTTAAAAGGTAACTTGTCTATCTTCCTGAGTTGTTTTCTGAATGTCTCTTTGCACTTTAAGTGGCTTTGAGGTTGGGACTATTGCTAGATGGAGAAAATAATAATAATAATAAGAAGAATTTATATAATGCTTTAAAGTTTATAAAACATTTTACAAATATTATTTCATTTGATCCTCAGAACAACTATGGAAGGTAGGTGCCTTTATTATCTCCATTTTACAGTTGAGGAAACTGAGGCAAACATGATATGTGACTTACCCAGGGTCACACAACTAGTAAATATCAGAGGCAGAATTTGAACTTGTCTTCCTGACTCTAGGCCCAGCCTTCTATTCACTGCACCATTAGATAATAGGGTGGGTTTTCTTTGTATAAGTGGGGCTAAGTGTTTTTTAAGACAGTATTGAGCTGGGGTAGATGGTACTGAGAGAAAGATACATTGAAATGCAACTTAGATTAATGCATAAATGCCCTCAAGAACTAGAAAGCAATGTTAGTGGATAGATCATAGATATTTCTGGTAATTGGTAAGAGTGATGATTTGCAGGACCTAGAGTGCCATCTAGACTGCTAAGCTATGACTTCTTGTTGTTGTTCAGTTGTGTCCAATTCTTCATGACCCATTTTGGGTTTCCTTGGCAAAGATACTGGAGTTGTTTCCTGTTTCTTTCTCCAGCTCTTTTTATAGATGAGGAAACTGAGGCAAACAGGGTTAAGTGACTTGCCCAGGGTCACACAGCTAGTAAGTGTGTGAGGTCAGATTTGAGCTCAAGAAGATGAATTTTCCTGACTCCAGGCCCAACACTTTATCCTCTGTGTCATCTAGCAGAACCATGGCTACATCACAGCTATAAGATACTAGAGTATATTCAGACAATAGAGCTAGATTTGGAAGGGATTCTGAGGTCATCTAGTCCAACCCACTTATTTGATAGCTGAGACAACTCAGGCCCACGTTAGTTAAGTGCATTGCTCAAATACACTTAGTGACTACCAGAGCCATGACTTAAATCCAGAACCTCTGACTGACTAGTTTTAGTCTTCATATATCTTTGGCCACCTCATCTTGCTAAGGTTATCTTCTATGCCAACTGTACCAGATCTGGACTATATTTCCTCTATGATAAGATGGCAATCCTTTAAGTCCCAAAGGAAATCAACCTTGTAGCTGAAGGTTGTTTCTTATTACGTCTTATTTCTTTGGCATAGATCTGTTCTAGGGTGCTTAGGCTTTTCCAGCTCTCTGAGTTTGAAGATCTGCAACGTTAAGAGCATCATTTCTACTGTATCCTTTTTATTATTACCACAGCTAGTTGTGTGATCACATCAAAAATTGATGATTCTCAAGGTTAGGTAAATTGCTCTTCAACAAGCCCTTTATAACATACTTAGACCATTTACAAAATCTTCATATCATGAAAAAGATGAGTAAGACCTAATCTATAGCTTGTTTATTTCAAAAAGCATTCCATAAAACAAAATTACAGTTTTGCCAAAGAAATTGGAGAGTCTCTGTATCAAGATTTGACATAAAATTAGAGTCATAAAGAATTTCAGAGCTGGAAGGGATCTTAGACTGCGTGGTACTATTTGGAAAGAATAGGAAACTGAGTCCCAGAGACATGAAGTAACTTGCTCAAAGTCACATAGTAATTTAGTGAAAGAGAAAGGACTTTGACCTAAACCATTCTCCTACTCTAATGTTTTTCCTACTACTTTAACCTTCTCTCCATTGAGATAAATGTCATTTATTTGTTCTATGATTTAAAATGAGTTTGAATTTATTTTGGAAGACATATCTTCAGAAAAAATGGCATGGTGAGGATATAAACATGAACTACTATTATTATTGACATTACATAGAATGGTTTCTTAAATGGGTCGTTCCCCCATATGGATGGTAACTCATGATACTTCTCAAACTATTGATATTAATTCACAATTTTTTCACATTTCTTCTCATTTTATCTCAGGAATTACAATGAAGGTTCAGAATGAAAAAATAATAATTAGATACTCCATCACAAAATCTCAGAATAAGTGACATTTAGGTACTTTTATACCTGCTATTGAGAATACTATTTTGGCTATGACTATATGGAAATGAATTATAGTTGAGTCTCAGGTTATTGTTCAAACCAACCACGTGAAATGTGAGAGGAAATAATTACAATTCTAAGTTTAGGCCATCCACATTGCAGTCAGCTAGACCCAATTTGGCTAGAGCTCAAACTAACCGAACAATTGCAATGTTAGCATTTGGTCCTTAGCTTTTGTTTTCCTGTATTTTTTTTTTCTTGTTCATTTCTATTTTCCCAAATAGTCTGTCCAGATGAAATGGGAATCTGTAAAGGAAAATCCTGATGAGTAAATTAGCTCTACCAATGCTGCTTTCCAATGTAGAAGCTTAGAGAGTTGTCTGGAGTCACTAAGAGTTTCACTGGAGTTTAGGGTCACAAAGATAGCATATTTGTCATGCCTCACCACCTCTCATAATAAAAGGGACACAAAATAAATCCATAAAAATCATTAGCATTTCTATACAGTACTAACAAAAGACAAGAAGAAAAATAGTGAGAAATTCTGTTCAAAATCACTGTAAAATACATCTTTTTAATTTTATGAAAGTTCATTGCTTTTAATGATGATAATTAACACTTACATACCACTTACTAGATGCCAGGCACTATGCACTTTATAATTATTATCTCATTTTATCCTCACAACAACCCTAGAAAGTAGGTACTATTTTTATCACCATTTTACAGATGAGGAAACTTAGGTACTCAGAGGTGAAGTGATTTGCCCAGGGTCACACAGCTAGGAAGTGTCTGAGGCCAGATTTTGAATTCAGGTCTTCCTGACTCCAGTTCTGGTGCTCCATCCACTGTGCTACCTACTTGTCCCATTGCTTTTACACTCAGAAGATCTAAGTCAGAGGACCTAAGTTCTGATTCTGAGTCTGCTATTTACTGTCTTTACCTGGGACAAGTCACTTGCCCTCTGGGCTTCAGTTAATGTATTGCGAAATGAGTAGTTCATACTAGATGACTTTTAAAGCACACATCTAATAGCCATTAGGAGAGAGGGCAACATTTGCGTATAGACTTTTGAGGTCATGTGTTTTACTCCTGGTTTCTTTCTTAGATTGTGTTCTATGAACTTTTGGAGAATCGTTCTCATGTCTTCAATGTAGCTATTCTCTGTGGAATTTAGAATGGTGAATACATGAACACTTTTTTCATTTTCACATCCTTTTTATTTTAGACCTTTGTCTCAGAATGACCAGACTCTAGGAAAAATACATGCTTCATAGTCTTTGTTAGGTGCAGTCTATGACTGGCCAGAAGCATGCATTTCTACATTTTAAGTCTTTGTCCAGGAATTAAAATCCCATTCGTAGATACCACCTTCTAAAATAACTGTTCACATATCAATTTTCTCTTCTATATTCTTTGCCTTCGGTAAGCTGCAGTAAAAGAAAGTCCATGTCCAGTGATCTTCTGTTTCTTGTTCAAGAACTTTTAAAAAATCATTAAAGAGTTAATGTTTAATCATTAACACTTAAATCACTCAGTTTAGATCTGAAGACAGCATGTTTAGATTTGAAGAAGTAGATAGCAGTCACCTGTTTTGACAAGTCTTAGGAGAGTCTTTGTTTATCTTGTATATATATGATCCAGGAAGAAAACAGACCTTTCTATTATTGACATCAGACTGACAAATTACTGCCTCAGTATACTTAAGCTTGGAGTCACCAACCAGCATGACTCGACTCTTCTTTCTTTGACCCTTATAGTACTCTCTCTAACCTGACAGCTTCTATGGCTGTACTTGCCCTTCTAATTTGTACTTTTATGTCCTAGGGAAGACAGGTAGCTCCTTCTTCCTCAGAACAAATAGCTCCCTCCTCTTCAAAAAGAACCTCATTTTTTTTTCACTTCTAAATGTATAGAGAGGTTATAGACCTAATGTATTCTGCCCTAGGGATAGCTCATCCTGAGCATTACGTTCATTTCTGGGAACCTCATTTTGGAAAGGATATTAACTTGTGTATATTCAAAGGGGAGTAGCTACAATGGGTGAGTGGATTTGAAACCATTTCACATAAGAGTTGGTTGAAGGATCTGGACATATTTTCTACAGAGAGATATGAGTAGGCGTATCTTAGACATTTGAGGGATTTTCATGTGCAAGATGAATTAAATGCCTTTCTGTTTTGCCCCAAAAGGAAGACAGATTTGTGCTCAATACAAGGAAAAAATGATTAATAGCTGGAGTTCTTCAAAAGTAGAATGAGCTAATTGTTGAACTAGATGACCTCTTGGTGTCTTCCAACTCTAAAAATTCGTGATAATAATTTATCAATGTAATGAATTAAATTAGTTCTCAAAGTAAGTCATAGATAAGCAAAACCATATTTGTAGACCATAAACTTCTATAGGTGTTTACCTCTCCTTCTGTGTTCCTTATCACACAATAGTGTAATATTTTGCATTTAGCACTCAAATTCTTACACTTTCCAGTATCTGAGTGAATTTTCTGCATTGACCTATAGCAATTGTTTCAGTCCAAATGTTTGAACTGTTTGTGGACAGTAGTTGTGGCTCAAGTTGTCTTTTAGCCTTTTAGTTGTCTTTTAGAAAACTGAGGCACCAAAAACCATGAATCTAATATGGAGTAATGACAATGCATATTCCTACAGAGCCTTATAAACAAGCCTATGAGGAAGGCAATACACATGTTAATAACCCCATTTTATAGACGAAAAAACTATGGCACAGAGAGATTAAGTGGTATGGCCAATATCCTATAGTTTGTATTAGAGTTAAAGCTTTGTACTCAGGCTCTGTGGCTTCAAGATCAATCATACTCTTTCCATTACATAGAATGTGTCCTTGTATTTGAAATGATAGGCCACCCAAAGAGGATTGTAACTTTCTAATCCCAAATAGTGTCTATCAACTCATATGTATTTTAATTCCTTTGTCTTTCGTTATACGTCCTCAACTCTTTTATGTATGCTACTGACTTAATCATTTATTTTTATGGTTTATGTCCACAATGAAGTTATAGTTAATGTGGAATAGTAAAAAAGATTATTGTAATCTTTTTTTCTCTGTTCTACTCTCTGTGTGGAGTTGCCCATTTTATTTAGTGTTTAAGTGCAGAATTTTAGAAGAATAAAGAAAGAAGAAAGGCTCAGAGCCAGAAGAGCTGGGTCTGAGAGCCAGTTTCAACAACTACTATCTATGTGACCCTGGGCAAATTTCCTAACCTGTCTGAATACTAGTTCCTACATTTGTAAAATGGGGATGATATCACTGCCACTACCAGCCTCACAGAGTTGTGAAGAAAATACTTAGTAAATCTTAAGGAGCTCTATAAACAGAAGGTGATTTGTTTTTTCAAAACTGTACAAACAACACTTACAATACTAACTAGGTTTAAACAACAAGCAAAATAAATTTCTATTAATGTTCACTACATTGAAAAGATGAATATTTTTATAGCACTGTTAAGCAGATTTAATTGTTTTCTGGACTGCTTGGTGAATTTATCTTAGTTCAGGGAATTTTAAATTTTAATGTTAATTTTAGTTCACAAATTTTAAGCTTGAGGGACCTTATAGGGGTCATCTAGTTTCACTTCTTCCTTTTATAGATTAGAAAACTATGCCTTGAGAGGTTAAAACTTGCTTGTGGTCACACAGCTACTAAGTGTTAGAGGCGAGATTTGAATCTAGGTCTTTTTGACTTTAAGTCCAGAACTTCAAACAATTTACCATACTATCCTATCTGTAGGAATATAGCATTCTCTCTGTCTCTCTCTCTCTCTCTCTCTCTCTCTCTCTCTCTCTCTCTCTCTCTCTCTCCTCTCTCTCTCTCTCTCTCTCCCTCCCTCTCTCTCTCTCTCTCTCTCTCTCCATATGTTGCTAGAAAGTGGACAAAAAGTATCTTTTGTAGAAAAAAGTTAAACATTTCTCTTGAAAACAAATATACTTGAGAAGTAGAAAAACATTGTCAGCCCTTCCTATTATTATTATTATTTTCAAATCAGCTTTACTATGTAGTCACTATTCTTTGGAAGGTTAAGTACCTAAAATCAATATTCTTTACTACCTAGTCTTCCCTAAATGTTTCCTACCTGTTGGGAAGAAGACATGATGTGGCCGTTTCTAAGACTGATCATAAATGAAAAAAAAATTTCTACTTGTGAATAGGATATATTTGATATAGCTGTGTAGAGGCTGATCTTTAATCCTGTCTAGGGTACATCAACAAATGTGGGGGGGGAAAGACATTAATCTAATATTAGAGATGAGTATAAATCCTGGTGTACTAAGTCCCTACTTCTCGTTTTCTCTCTTCTCTCTCTCTCTCTCTCTCTCTCTCTCTTCTCTCTCTCTCTGTCTCTCTCTCTCTCTCGTTTTTCCTCATAAATTTAAAAATATTTTGAACTTCCAGGTATTTAATAACCAGGATTTTGAGGTTCCAAATATAATTTTACTTGCTTCTCAGGATATTGCCCCCAGATGAAAGGAAGTGCCAGGTATTTGTTAGCTGAGGCTGAATAATATAACAACCTCTGGAATTTGGAAACTGGTTAATAAGACATTATAAATCAGACTCTGCTTACTTTTATTTGTAACAAAATATCAAACTTTTTGTTAAAAATAATCCAGAAATATTATTTATAATATGAAATTAATAAAACTTACAAGTGTAACCAATGCACCAAAAAATTTTTAAAATATATATGTTAAATCTTAATTTTGAAATTATAATCATAGCTTTTGAAAGCTATAAAATAACTTAAGTTCTTTAATCTAGTTTCTTTATGAGTGCCTATTGAGCCAGACGTGTTATCTTTCTGTAATCTTAGAATGAGAAATTAAAATAAAAATGTTCTCTCTTCATAGCACAAATTCCAACTGCCATTCTTCTAACATTATTCTGATGCAACCACGGTGTTAGCTGTATTCATGAACATTTTACTTTTTATATAGAGAATGATAAAAAATTAATCTATT
This sequence comes from Phascolarctos cinereus, assembly GCF_003287225.1. Classification (NCBI taxonomy): domain Eukaryota; kingdom Metazoa; phylum Chordata; class Mammalia; order Diprotodontia; family Phascolarctidae; genus Phascolarctos; species Phascolarctos cinereus. The sequence continues at coordinate 161,583,630 of NW_027555958.1, read as the reverse complement.
TATTACCAAGATGTTCTTTCTCTGCCTGCAACTGTCATTCATTCTTTTAAAGAAAGTTTTCCTTTTTTCTCATAACTTTGAAAAACATCAACGTAAATGAATATTTCCCTAATACAAATAACAAGGAAAGGGTATTTTTTTAATGAAACCATGAATCTCTATTATGTATGGCTTGGTATAGATATCCACCACTCATTCTCCATACTTTGACCCACTTATAACACTGGATAAACTCCAAAGAAATCAAAGGAAGAAGGAAAGGACCCATAGTATAAAAATATTCATAACACCACTTTTTATTGTATCAAATAACTGAAAATGAAATGAGTGCCCATCTGTTAGAGAATTGCTAAACAAATTATGGAATGTAATGTGACAATACTATTATACTATTAAAAAAAATAGGGGACGAATTCAGAGAAACTTGAGAAGACTTATATAACTAATTCAGAATGAATAGAACAGAATTCAAAGAACAATTTTAATGGTAATAACAATATTACAAAGGAAAATGATTGAAAGATTAGTATAAATATATAGATATAGATATAATATTATACATTAGTTTAATGAAAATAAAGGCCTTCCCTTATAACAAATCAACAAAACAAATCTACATATGGGTCAGATTTCAATCAATCAATCAACATTTGTCAAGCACCTATCATATGCCAGACATTCTGTCTTATTCTGCATCTGTAGTCTATCACCTCTCTATCACGTAGTGAGTGTATTTCATCACTATCTTCTGGAGCTCTGATTGGTCATTATATTAATCTTACTTAAAATTGTAATGGGGTGGGGGGAGTCCTACTTCATGTGCAAAATGCCTCGGATGATATCTGTCCATATGGAGGATACCAAGGAGCTTGATTCCTGAAGAATTGTGATAATATGTAAAGGAAGAACCTTGGAGACACTGTGGAGCTACATTTTGTAGCTGGTTCTGGTCAATCAGCTAACTCTGTGTATTACTGTGCCTGTCCTACCAAAATCCTCCCCCTTCCAGTTTCATTTTCTTTTTTTGTCATCCCTTCTAATATAGTAGGTTTGAGGTAAAAACTCAGAGTTCTTTTCATTTGCATTTTTCTTATTCTTAGTGACTTTTAGCATTTTAGATAATTATTAAGTTTGCCTTTCTTCTTTTGAAAACTGCTTATTTCTGTCCTTTTACTTATTCTTTTATATTTGTATTATTTTGGTACAACCATTCTAGAAAGCAATTTGTAATTATGCAAATAAAGTGACTAAAATATCATTACCTTTTGACTCAGAGATCCCATTGTTTGCCATATACTCTAAGGAGGTCATGGAACAAAAGAAAGGCTCCATATGCACTATAATATTGATAGCAGTATTTTTTTGGTGGTAGCAAAGAACTAACTGGAAGCAAAATAGATGCCCACCTGTTGGGGGAACAGTTAAACAAATTTGGTGCATGAATATGGAATATTATTGTTCTGTAAGAAATCACAAGCCTCATAAATACAAGGAAACATGGAAAGACATATGATATAAGAGCCAGCAACACAATATACATAATGTCTACAAAAATTTAAATGAAAAATATAACAACCTTAAAATTATTCAAATGAATATTGTGATATTATAAAGAGTAAACTTGGTCATAAAGAAGAGAGATGAGCTCCTTTGCAGCAGTTGGGCTTTGTGTGTAGAATATGCCATATTATATTATATTTTTTCTATGTGTTCATCAGTTTTACTCTTTTTTTCTCTTCCTAGTCTTTTTTATTCTTTCTTTTTAAAAACATTCTTTGTTATAAAAATGGCTTTCAGGTTGTAGAGAGGAAAGGATACTAGGGGAAATCTATGCAATGTAAAATTAAAATGTACATTTAAATTTTTAAAATAAAATTAAAAAACAAAATATATCATTTATACCTTAGATATCAGATCATTATCAGAAAAATATACTGCAAAGTTTTTTCTATTAAGCTGTTTCTTTTATAATTTTAATTGTATTTGTGCAAAAATTTTTCAATTTTACATAATCAAATTTGTCCTTTCTATCCTTTTCTCATTCAAAAACTCTACCCTCGCAACAAGATTCCTCCCCCAGGGCCTGTTAGCAGAGAAGTCCTATTTCCATAGCAACCCAGCAGCAGGTCCCCATCTCTGGGCCAGGCCAGCAGGTAAACTCTTACGTGAAGACACCAACTCACAAAAAAGGCAGAAAAAATGACCAGAAAGCAAAAAAGAAAAGAAAAGAAAGAAAGAAAGAGCTTGACTATAGAAAGTTAATATGGTGACAGAGAGGATCAAGGCATAAACTTAGAAGAGGACAATGATGTCAAAATGGCTATATGTGAGGCCTCAAAGAAAAATGGAATCTGGTTTTAGGCCTAAAAAGAACTGGAAGACCTCAAAAAGGACTTTTAAAAAGCAAATTAGAGAAGTAGAAGAAAAATTGGGAAAAGGAATGAGAGTAATGCAAGAGAATCATGAAAAAAAAGTCAATAGCATGGGAAAAGATACACAAAAGTTTATGCAGGAAAAAAGTACCTAAAAATAGAATTGGTCATGTGGAAAAGGAAGTTCAAAAGCTCAGTGAAGAAATAATCCTTAAAAATTGGAATTGAGCAAATGGAAGCTAATGACTATAAGAAATATCAAGATAAGATAAAACAAAATTTAAAAATTTTTTTAAAATAGAGGAAAATGTGAAATTTATCATTAAAAAAACTGACCTAGAAAATAAATACAGAAGAGATAATATAGGAATTGTTGGACTACCTAAAAGCCATGATTAAAAATAAAAAAGCCTGGACAACATCTTTGAAGAATATTAGGACCAGAGGGCAAACTAGAAATGGAAAGAATTTACTGTTCATAGCCTGAAAGAGATCCCAAAATGAAAACTCCCAGGAATATCACAGCCAAATTCCAGAGCTCACAGATCAAGAAGAAAGTACTGCAAGCAGCCAAAGAGAAACAATTCAAATATTGTGGAGCTACAGACAGGATTACACAGGATTTGGCAGTTTACACAATAAAGAACTGGAGGGCTTAGATATATGATGTACTGGAAAGCAAAGAAGTTAGGATTACAACCAAGAATCACCTACTCAGTAAAATTGAATATAATCTTTCGGTGGAAAAAATAGACGTTTAATGAAATGGAGGACTTTTGAGCATTCCTAATCAAAAGGGAGGAGCTGAATAAAAACTTTTGACCTCCAAATACCAGATTCAAGGGAAATATAGAAAGCTAAAGAAGAACCAAAAAGAGAAAACATTAAAAAATTCAATAAGGTTAAACTGTTTATGTTTCTATATGCCAAGATAACATTTGTAACTCTTAAGAACTTCATTACTATAAGAACAATTAGGAGTACATGTAGACAGAAGATGTGGCTATAAGGTGACTTTGATAGGATGGTACCCCCAAAAACAAAATAAAAAGATGAGAAAGAAAATTGCATTGGAAGAAAAAGGAGGGGGAGATTGAATGGGGCAAATTATCCCACATAAAAGAAGTATGAAAGAGCTATTATAATGAAGGGGAAGATGGGGATGGTGGTGGTGGCAGGTAAAGCTCTTAAACCTTACACTCACCAAAATTGGCTCAAAAAGGAAATAATCAACAAAATACAGAAATCTTACCGTATAACAAAGTAAAAAGGGATAGAGATAATAGAAAAGGGAGGGAGGCTCATAAAAGGGAGGGCATATTGGGGAAGGTGGCAATCAGAAGTAAAACACTTGTGAGCAGGGAAGGGGGGGTAAGAGAGAGGAGGATAAACAAGAGAAAAGTAGCTTGGAGGGAAATACACATTTAGTTATAATAAATGTGAATAGGTTGAACTCACCCACAAAATGGAAGCAGATAGCAGGGTGGATTAAAAGCAGGAATCCTACTATACGTTGTTTACAAGAAACACATTTGAAGCAGAGAGATATACACAAGGTAAAGGTAAGGGATTGGAGCAGAATTTATTATGCTTCATCTGAAGCAAAGAAAGCAGGGGTAGCCATAATGATCTCAGATGAAGCAAAAGAAAAAATAGATCTAATTAAAAGAGATAAGGAAGGAAATTACATCCTGCTGAAAGGTACCATAGACAATGAAGTCATATCAATACTAAACATATATGCACCAAATAGTATAGCATCTAAATTTTTGAAGGAAAAGTCGAATGAGTTACAGGAAGAAATAGATAATAAAACTATACTAGTGGGGGAGCTTAACTTTCCCCTCTCAGAACTAGATAAATCTAACCAAAAAATAAACAAGAACGAAGTTAAGGAGGTGAATCAAATTCTGGAAAAGTTAGATATGATAGATCTCTGGAGAAAATAGAATGGGTATAGAAAGGAATATGCCTTTTTCTCAGCAGTACATGGCACCTACACAAAAATCAACCATGTATTGGGACATAAAAACCTCACAACCAAATGCAGAAAAGCAGAAATAGTAAATGCATCCTTTTCAGATCATAATGCAATAAAATTATATTCAATAATGAGCAATAGTAAGACAGATTAATTAATTGGAAATTAAATAATCTAAAAAGTAAAATGGGTCAAAGAACAAATCATAGAAACAAATTATAGTTTCACTAAAGAAAATGACAACAATGAGACAACATACTAAAATGTATGGAGTGCAGCCAAAGGGGAAAAGTTCTATTTCTCATTGCTTATATCAGTAAAATAGAGAAAAGCAGATAAGTGAATTGGCCACGCAACTACAAAATATAGGAAAAGTGTAAATTTAAAATTCCCAATTAAACAAATTGCAAATCCTGAAAATCAAAGGAGAAATTAATAAAATGTAAAGTAAGAAAACCATTGAACTAATAAATAAAACTAGAAGCTAGTTTCATGGAAAAAAACACAATAAAACAGAAAACCATTGGTCAATTTGATTTGAAAAAAGAAAAAAAGAAAACCAGATTACTGGCATCAAAAACAAAAGGGGTGAATTCACCACCAATGAGGAGAAAATTAAGACAATTGTTAGGAGATATTTTGTCCAATTATATTCCAATAAGTTGACCATCTAAATGGAATGGATGAATATCTACAAAAATATAAATTGCCCAGATTAACGGAAGAAGAAATAAAATACTTAATCCAATCTTAGAAAAAGAAATTGAACAAGCCATCAATGAACTTATGAAGAAAAAAGTCCCCAGGACCAGATGGATTCACAAGTGAATTCTACCAAACATTTAAAGAACAATTAATCCAGATACTAAATAAACTATTTGGAAAAATAGGCAAAGAAGGAGTCCTACCAGATACTTTTTATGATACAAATATAGTACTGATACCTAAACTAGGAAGAGTCAAGATGGAGAAAGAAAAATTTAGATCAATTTCCCTAATAAATTTTGATGCAAAATGTTAAGTAAAATACTAGCAAAAAGACTATAGCAATACATCACAAGAATCACACACAATGACCAGGTGGAATTTATCCCAAGAATGCAGGGTTGGTTCAATATTAGGAAAACTATCAGTATGGTTGACCATATCAATAACAAAACCAACAGAAATCATATGATTATCTTAACAAATGCAGAAAATAGCTTTTGACAAAATACAGTACCCATTCCTTTTAAAAGCATTAGAGCACATAGGAATAAATGAAGCGCATCTTAAGATGATAAGTAATATTTATGTAAAATCATCAGCAAGCATTATCTGTAATGGGTACAAACTAGAAGCTTTCACAATACAATCAGGGGTGAAACAAAGATGCCCACTATTTACCTCTATTATTTAATATTTGTACTAGATATGTTAGCTATTGCAATAAGAGAATAAAAGTTATTAAAGGAATTAGAATAAGCAATGAGAAAACAAAACTATCATTCTTTGCAGATGATATGATATATTTAGAAAATGCTAGAGAATCCACTAAAAAACTACTTGAAATTATTAACTTTAAGAAAGTTGCAGGATACAAAATAAAACCACATAAAGCTCCAGCATTTCTATATATTACCAACAAAGTCTATCAGCAAGAGATAGAGAGAGAAATTCCATTTAAGATAACTGCAGACAATATAAAATATTTGGGAATCTATCTGCCAAGACAAGCCCATGATCTATATGAACACAACTATAAAACATTTTTCACATAAATAAAGTCAGATCTAAACAATTGGAAAAATATTAATTGCTCATAAGTACAATAAAAATGACAATTCTATCTAAATTAATCTATTTATTCAGTGCCATACCAACCAAACTACTGAAAAAAATTTTATAGAGCTAAAAAAAAAAAAACAAAAACAAAATTCATCTGGAAGAATACAAACTGAAGGATACCAAGGGAATCAATGAAAAAAAATGCAAAAGAAGGTGGTCTAGTCATACCAAATGTCAAGCTGTATTATAAAGTGGTAATTATCAAAACAATCTGGTATTGACTAAAAAATGGAGTAGTGGATCAAGGGGATAGAAAAGGTACAAATTGCATTATAGCGAATGATCATAGTAATCTAGTATATGATAATCCAAGCTTTTGGAACAGAAACTCATCATTTGACAAAAACTTCTGGGAAAACTGGAAAACGGTATGGCAGAAACTAGATATAGACCAATATCTCACACTGTTTACTAAGATCAGGTCAAAATATGTACATGATTTACACATAAAGAGTGATACCACAAGCAAATTAAGAGACATGGAATTGTTTATCTGTCAGATTTATGGATAAGGGAAAAATTTAAGACCAAAGAAGATATAGAGAGCATTAAAAATGTAAAATAAATAATTTTTATTATATAAAATTTAAGAGTTTTTGCACAAACAAAACCAATGCAAGCAAAATTATGAGGAAAGCAGAAACCTGGGGAAAATTTGTAACAAGTATCTTTGATAAAGTTCTCATTTTTCATATATATATATATATATATATATATATAGTATATATATATATATATATATATATATATATATATACATATGGAGAACTGAGTAAAATTTATAAAAATACAGGTCATTGGTCAAAGGATAAGAACAGGCAGTTTTCAGACAAAGAAATCAAAGCTATCTACAATCTATGAAAAGGTGCTCTAAATCACTATTGATTAGAGAAATGCAAATTAAAACAACTCTAAGGTACCACCTCACACCTATCATATTGGCTAATATTTCAGAAAAGGAAAATGTTGGATATTGGAGGGAAACTGGGACACTAATGCACTGTTGGTGGAGTTGTGAAGTGATTCAACCATTCTGGAAAGCAATTTGGAACTATGCATAAAGGGCTATAAAACTGTGCATACCCTTTGATCCAATAACCACTGCTATGTCTACATCCCAAAGACATAAAAAAAGGGGGAAAGGAGCTTTTTGGATAAAAGTATTTATAGCAGCTCTTTTTGGTGTCTAAGAATTGGAAATCAAAAAGATGCCCACCAACTGGGGAATGCTTAAACAAGCTGTGGTACATGTTTTTAATTGAATATTTTTATGCTATAAGAAATGACAAGCAGGATAATTTCAGAAAAACCTGAAAAGACTTACCTGAACTGTTGCATAGTGAAGTGAATAGAACCAGGAGAATGTTGTTCACAGTGACAGCAATATTGTTTGATGAAGAACTGCCTTTCTAGTAGGAAATGGTGAACCATAATTTTGGGGTGACAAAAGGTACATAAAAACCCTAAGTAGAGATATATCCTTTATGCATAGTTTCAGTAGACCCATTCTCAGAAATAAAGAAAAAAAGTGAACACAGCTATCTCTAGCTATTTGATATATTTTTTATAGTCTGTCTAAAATTTAGGGCTTATTTTCCTAAGGCCTTTTAACATTTAGCAGAAACTAACTGTGAAATCACTGTTTACAGAGCAAACTTCAATATTTTTAAAGTTCTGTGAATTCAGTGGTGTAAATAATTTTCCTACCAGCACAGATTATAACCTGTCCAGTGCCTTAGGAGACAGTCTTCGTGAATTGCTGTGGCCACAAAAATGTATCACTTGATGATCAACTATCTGGGAATGAGAATCTCCAAATTAAGCTAGCCTGGCCAGACCTACATATGGAAGTCTTTCTAGCTTGGTAGGAACAGACAGAGCTTGCATTCCAACTAGAGTAACCCTGAGAGATCTGGTATGAAGTAGTAACAAGTTAAAGTTCTGGGCTTGAAGTCAGGATACCAGAGTTCCAATCCCATTTCAGATACTCACCAGCTATGTGACTCTGGGCTAGTCACAGAATTTGTGTGAACTTCATTTTCTTGATCTGAAAATGTGGATAATAATAACACCTACCCTCAGTGGATTATTATGATGAAGTATGGAAAAAAGCTTTGCAAACCTTAAAGTATTGTATACATGAGAGCTATTACTAGCTAGTCAACAAGCATTTATTAAGTACTTACTATGTGCTGACAGTGTGCTGAGAGCTGGGAACACTAATACAAGCAAAAAGGAAGATAGTCTCTGCCCTCAAAAATAGAGAAGACAAAACATAGAAGGAAGCTGAAAAGTGGCTGGGGAAGGGGCGAAGGTAACTGGCCAGGTTGTGATGATGGAGAAGTCCAAAGAAGTTTGGAATGAAGAGATGGCTGACCTGTGCACCTTCCTTAAATGGAGGCCTGCTAGCAGCCCTCCACCCTCCAATCAGAAGGGCCCCAAATGTAGAGGGTATTCTGTGGTATGAGTACGAAGAATTCTAGGCCTGAAGTGATATTCCAGAATGAAGAGGTTCTTGGGGACATGATAGAGGATAATAGTTATCACTATTATTTTTTAAAATGTAATATAATTCAATCAAAGCTAAGGACTTTTATTCATTATTGTTATTTCAATACCCACCTCACAAATGGGTATTCTGATTTTGGGAGAACATGAATTTCCAAAGGGAAGGAAATGATAGAAGTTCTTCAGTGAAGAAATGTTTCTTTGTTCAGAAGTTAAAAGAGATTTCAGTAGCAATTTTCCAGGGCAAATGAAGTTTTTTGACTTTGAGGTAGGCCAAAAAATATTCAGACCCTGGTAAGGGTATTAAATAAATGACCTGTTCATTTCTAATTTATAACATGCTTAATTATAGAATTGATCATTATGTGTTGATATTGTTCTTAAACTTTTCCATTACTAGCAGTATTATGCTTTATATTTTTCCATTTCAGTTTTTCCATTTTCCATTTCATTTATAAATCACTTCCTTCACTTTTAATTAACTTTGAATGTGTGTATCTCTGTATGTTTATTCAATTCATCAAATCTTTCTATGTATCTGAGTGACAATAGAATAATGAAGAGAGGGCTGGCCTCCAAATCAGTAAGACCTGTATTCAAATCTCATATCTGACACACATAGGCTATGTGACCCTGGGCAAGTGACTTAACATCTCAATGTAGTAGAAAACTCTCTAAGATTATAAGTTACAAACGTGGGGTGGAGGGAATTTCCTCACTAAGAATTCCCTTTATTGAGAACAGCCCAGGTCCTGAAAACATTTTTTATATGATATTCAGGGTATCCCAAAAGTCTTAACTGATGTTCTCATTTGTTGAAGATTAAAACTGCACTAAGACTTTTAGTATACACTGTGTATTTTATATTAAATAACATATTGAGCTGTTTATATATTAGATGTACATGCCCAAAGGGGATGATCTGAATCTGTGATTTTGCCAGTGACACAAACACAAAGTTGTAAGAACTTTCTGAAGCTTCTGAAACTCATCTCTAACAACAGTCTTAAAGAATTACAGGTCTATTGTGAGGTTAAGTGCCTTGCCATGGTTCCACAGCTCTTACATGTGAGAGGTAGGATTGAAATCAGGTCTTTCTGATTCTGTCAACATTCCACATGCTTCTCCATGCATATACTTAATAAACATGCTATTCAAAAGTCACATTTTAAGTCCCTTAAATTTACTATGGTGATTTTTTTTTTTTGCTTTGCAATAGGAAATCTGACTCAGTTGATGGAACTGTGAATTAGTTCAAATGAATCTAAAAAGTGTTAAGGAATTTTTACAAAAAGTTACTAGCTAATATTTTTGGCCTAACTATCCCTAGAATGGCATATGTCCCTGAGAAGGCCAAAGATAACAGGTAAATCTATCCCCAAATTTCAATGACAATGACTTTTTGCTTTTTAATTTCTTTTTGTTTTTTCATAAGCTACATTTTCCAATATAAGCCTCCCACTGCTTTCCCAGAGAAACATCCCTTAATGAAGAACAAAACAGATTTTTTTTACTAATACTAACACATCAAAGTCTGATATTATATACAGTATTTCAAATCTGTAGTAACTGCTTGTGCAGAGATGGGATAGAGGTAAATTTATTTGACTCATCTTTGCAGCCAAATTGGATCATTACAATTGATTTCATTGCTGTGCTGTTGTTCTTTGCATTTATACCATTGAAGCTGTAGACATTATTTTCTTGATTCTGTTTAATTCATTTTGTATCAGTTCATGTAAATTTTCTAGTGTGTCTTAATATTTATTAAGTACATCCTTTTTACAGTACAGAAACATTTCATAACATTCATATACTACATCTTATTTCAACATTCCCTGGTTGATGGGCACTTGCTTTGTTTCTAGTTTCTTTGTTATTACAAAAGGTGATGCTATAAATATTTGAGTGTATATGAGACCACTTTTAAAGAGTTATTTATTCACATTTACAATCACTTCCTCTCATTTCCTTCTATTAAACAAAAATAAAACAAACAAAATCTAAAAAAACCCATTATCATAAATGTGCACAGTTTAGCAAAACAAATTCTCTCCTTGGATATGCCTAAATGTAAATCTTTCTGCATTTTAAATCCCTCATTTTCCTAGTAAGAGGGGAGTGGAATATTTCATCTTCAGTCTTTTAGACTTTTGGTTGATAATTTCATTGATCAGAGTCCTGAAGTCTTCCAAAGTCATATTTCTCTTGAATATTGTCGTTGTATAATTTGTTTTTTATTCTGCTATCTTTGCTTTACAATAGTTCATAGAGATTTTCCCAGTTTCTTCTGTCCATTTTGTCATTTCTTATAGCACAATAATATTCCATTGCTTTCACTTTTCAAATATTCTAATTCATTTAGCCATTCCCAAGTACAGGATATCCTCTTAGTTTCCCATTTTTTGCTATTGTGGTCTTATAAATACATATATATATATATATATATATATATATATATACATATTATATGTATATATATATACTATATATATTATTTTTCTCTGTCTTTGACTTCTTTGGTGATATAGGCCTAGTAGAGATATAGCTGGGTCCCAAAGTATACATAATTTTGTAACTTTTTGAACATAGCTCCAAATTGTCTGATGATAACGCATTAGTATTTTTTAGTATGTTTTCCTACAGTTCTTCCAATAATTACAATTTTCCTCTTTGATAATCTTTATTATTCTGATGGGTTTGTAAGAGAAATCTCAGTTACTTAGATTAGCATTTTTTCCAAGTATTAGTGATTTAGAATATTTTTAAAAATATAGTTCTGAATTGCTCAGATTTCTTCCTTTGAAAATGGCCTGTTCATATCCTTTGACCATTTATCTATTGGGAAATGTCTCTTGGTCATGAAATTGAGTAAATTCTCTCTCTCTCTCTCTCTCTCTCCCTCTCTGTGTGTGTGTGTGGTGTGTGTGTGTGTGTGTTGTGTGTGTGTGTGTGTGTGCTTATACTTGAAATGAGACCTTCACTGGAGAAACTTGCTACAAAAATTTCACCTGTTCATTTTTTCCCTTCTAATTTTAGCTATATCAGTTTTATTTGTGCAAATTTATAAATTTCATATAATCAAAATTGTCCATTTTACCTTATGTAATCCTTTATCATGAACTCCTTGTAAATCCATAAATCTGAAAGGTAATTCTTCCTTACTCCACTAATTTGTTTATGATGTGACCTTTTATATGTAGGTCATATATCCATCTGGAGTTTATCTTGGTTTGTGTTGTGAGGTATTAATAGAAATCAAATTTCTGCCAGACTGGTGTCCAAACTTCCCAGTAGTTTTTGTCAGACAGTCCTTTCTCTATTAACAGAGATCTTTGGACTTATTGAACACCATTTTTAACTGTTTGCTTGCTTCTCTATGTTATATGTATAATGTATCCCACTGATTGTTGTCTTTATTTTTAAACTAGTACCAAACTTTTAGTGATTACTTCTTTGTTGTAAAATTTGTTTTTTATAGCTCTCTAAAACATTCCTTTTGCATTTTGATTACTTCAGTACTGAATAATATTAGCTTGACCTAGCCATGAAAAAATTCTTTCTCCAAATATTAGGTCTGTATTTTTGCAAAGAGTGTTTTATAGTTAGATTCATATAGTTCCTGAGTGTACATTCATAGATAGATTGCCAAATATTTTGTAGCTGCTGTTGTTATTTTGAATGCAATTTCTTTTTCTGACTCTTTCTTCTGGGTTTGCTAACATACAGGAATGATTAGGATTTATTTTATTTCCTGCAACTCTAATGAATTTGTTGTTTGAATTAATTTTTGGCTACCTTTTGAGGGTTCCTAAGTAAATTACATTTCATTTGTAAAAAAAAAATCTCCGTTCTTTTTACTTATTTTCTTAATTTCCTTTTTTTTTATTGCTAGGGTTAGCATGTCTAGCATTATGTTAAATAGTTATGGTGATAATGGGCATCCTTGCTTTACCACTGATCTTTTTGGAAAGGTCTCTAAGTAGTCTTAAACAAAAATATTTTACCTGCCTGGGACAAATGCCTAGCAGTGGAATCTGTGGGTCAAAAAGCATGAATATTTTACTTATTTTCTTAGCATAATTTGAATTTACTTTTCAGAATGGTTGAATGTAGTGCTACCAACACTGTATCTGTCTTCCCAACACTTCCAACGCTATCATTTCTATTTTTTATTATCTTTGCCAATTTGCTAAGTGTAAGGTGAAACCTCAGAGTCATTTTAATTTCTATTTATGTTAACGATGATTTTGAACAATCTTCATATAGTAATTAACAGTTTATAATTCTTCTTTGGAAAGTTGTTTGATTATGTCCTTTGACCATTTATCCATTACAGCGAGAATAACCTTTGTTATTAAATATTCATTTAACTTATCTATATATGTTGGATATCAGACCCTTACCAAATATATTTTTATAAAAGGTTTTTTCCTGCATTGACCAAGTCCTTTCTTATCTTTGTCTCATTTTTTTCCCCACGTAAAAGCTTTTCAACTTCATGCAATTGAATCCGTCTATTTTCTTTTGTAATTGCTTCTGTTTCTTCATTGGTTAAGAATTCTTACTCTTTCCATAACTGTGAAAGTCATCTATTCTGGTTCTAATTTGGGAGGGGTGAGGTATGGCATGCCCTCTAATATTTAGGTCACATCTCCATTTGGAGCTTATTGTGAAATATGGAATAAAATGCTCATCTTAACTTAATTTCTGCCGAACTACTTTCCAGTTTCACCAGCTAATCTTATCAAACAGGGAACTCCTCCACGAGTAATTTATATCCTCAGATTTATCAAACACTAAGTTACTGAGTTAAATTATTTCTGATTATTCCTTAACCAATCTGTTTCATTTATGTAGGCATTTTCTCTGGCTGTCCCGCATATCTGGAACACTTTCCCTCCTTTACTTCAACAACTGACTATACCCTGTCTTCCTTTAAGTCCCAACAAAAATCCCACTTTCTATAGGAAGCATTCCCTAACCCCTCTTAATTCTGGTGCCTTCTCTCTGTTAATTATTTCGTATCTATCCTGTATATATTTGGTTTGTATATATGCATTTCCACTATTACACTGTAAGTTCCTTGAGGGAAGGGATTGTCTTTTGTCTTCCTTTATATCTCCAGCACTTAGCATAGCACATGGCACATAGTAGGACTAGGTGGCTCAGTAGAAAGAGTGCTGGGCCTGGAATCATGAGGACCTGAGTTCCAATCCAACCTCAGACACTTGCTAGCTATGTGACCCTGAGCAATTCACTTAACCTTGTTTGCCTCATTTCCTTCATCTGTAAAATGAGCTGGAGAAGGAAACAGTAAACCATTCCAGTACCTCTACCAAAAAAATATAACACCAAAAAGGGTCACAAAAAGTTGGATACATAGAACTGAAATGACTAAACAACAAAAAAAAGTTATTGATTAATGTAGTTTTCTCTTTTTGAACCAGTACCATAAAGTTTTGATGATTACTGTTGAAATCTTAAAGTGCTATGTTCCTATTCTTGACCAGGCCCGACTCCAATCAATGTTGTGATTCAAGATCAAGATTAAAATGGAATGTATGTATAGCATTAGCAAAAAAAAAAAAAATCGCAAACCAAACCAAAACAAACCAAAACCAAAACTTAACAAGAGAATGAAAAGGACATTCAGCAAGGATACCAGACTGATTCACAGGAGGGTGAGCTCTTGTGACTCAACATTTGCCATATTGTTGCCCAGTCAGTAACATGTATCATCTGGCCACCTCTCAGCACTTACTCCCACCGCGCAGTCCTCTATGTCCCCAGGCCTTCCTGCTCTAGGCTTTTACACTGAGGCAACCAGGAAGTTATTTCAATTGATTGATGTTTAGTCCTACATGCTAATTAAGTCTTGAGGACAATTCCATTATCTTTTAGGTAAAAATGAGCTAAGTATGTATGTGAGTAGATGTTGCTCCTATCATACCCATGCTTTATTGCTATTTTTTTCATTGTTTTTCTTGAGATTGTTCATTTTCTCTCCAAATTGATGCTATTAATATTTTGCCTCATTCTCTATTATAGTTTCTTGGTAGTTTGATTAGTATAACACTAAAATTGAAAATTTTATTGAGATAGTTTTGTAATTGTGATTATATTAGTATAGCCTAGTTATGGCGCTGAATTTCCCACCAGTTATGTAAATAGTTAGGCAGTTAGCACAATGGGTAGAACACTGGACCAGGAATCAGGAAGACCTAAATTCCAATCTGACCTCAGACACTTACTAACTGTGTGACAGAGGTCTTTCACTGGCCAATGACTTGCTCCAGTACTTAACACATGTAGTAGGTATTCAGTAAATGCTACCTGACTTGACTTGACTTTGACTCCTCAAAGGCTACATCTAGTTGCTTCTTTTGTTGTTGTTTGGTCATGTCCAACTCTTTGTGACCCCATTTGGGGTTTTCTTGGCAAAGATACTGGAATAGTTTGCCATTTCCTTCTCCAGCTCATTTTTACAGATGAGGAAATTGAGGCAAATAGGGTTAAGTGACTTTTCCAGGGTCATACAGCTAGTAAGTGTCTGAAGCCAGATTTGAACTCACAAAGATGAGTCCAGACCCAGTGCTCTATCCACTGTGCCATCTAGGCAATTCATAATTGCTTCTAAACTGCTGAAACAAAGTTTGGTATTGTTCTCATTCCCAAGTAAGTTCTTTATGACAAACCACCGGTTTGTCAAAAACATCAAAATAATAGCACTGCATGACAAGCTTGCTTGGATATTGGTTTTAAAAATTCATTATCAACATTTACAAAATCTCCCCTGGATCATTGAATAGCTTGCACATATGTTTTAAGAAGAAATTGTAGATAATCTATGCCAAAGAAGAACTTTGTCCTATTTGGAATATAAACTTTGTGACTAAATACAATCATTATATTTGAATGAATAGATGGAATTTTTTTCTTTTTTTAACAGCAGTTGAGGAGTTAGGGATTCTGCTCTAGCCTCTTATTTTAATTCTGTGTGTATCTTTCTGTATCATATGTCTTTTGTAAACAAAACATTGTTGGATTATGGTTTCTAAACTATTACACTATTCTCTTCCATCTTATGAGTTCATCTCATTCCCATTCACAATTACGATTGCTTATTGTGTATTTCCCTCTATTCTACTCCCTTATTTTTATCCTTCTCTTTTTTATCTTGTTCTTTTCTCAAGGATCTGTTTTGCTTCTGACCACTCCTTTCCTGCATCTACCCTCCTTATCACCTCCATGCTGTCATGGAGACAGGTGATAAATCTTGTACAATCCTGACGATGGCTTCATGGTATCTGAATTATTTCTTTCTGGTTGCTTACAGTATTTCCTCCTTGACCTAGGAGCTCAGAAGTTTGGCTATAATACTCTTAGTAGTTTTCATTTTGGGATTTCTTTTTGGGAGGTGACTAGTGAATTGTTTCAATTTCTACTTTGCCCTCTGTTTCTAAAATGTATGGGCCATTTTCCTATATAATTTCTTGAGATATGACATTGAGATCCATTTTTATTGTTTGTGGCTTTCAGATAGACCAATAATTTTAAAATTATCTCTCCTCAATTTATTTTACAGGTCAGTTGCTTTTCCTATGAAATTTTTCACATTTTCTTCAATTATGTTCAGTCTTTTGATTTTGTTTTACTGTTTCTTGATGTCTTATGGAGTCATTTGCTTCCATATGACCAATTCAAATTTTTAAGGAGTTTTTTTTTAATTGAGGTTTGTACCTCTTTTACCATTTAGGTAATTCTGAGTTTTTAAGAAGTTATTTTCTTTAATATTTTTGTACCCTCTTTTTTGTTAAGCGGCTAGTTCTCTTTTCATCATTTTCTTCCATAGTTCTCATTTCTTTTCCCATTTTTTCCTCTATTACTCTTATTTGACTTTCAAAGTAATTATTTCGTCTTTTTAAAATCTTTCTTTAGAACTATTCTAGTAATTCTTGTTGTGTTTATATCCAATATTTCTTTTTCTCTGAGGCTTTGCTTGTAGATGTTTTCAAAGTCAGTGTCTTCTGTGATTTTATCTTGAGCTTCCCTGTCGCCATAGCAATTTTGTATGATTAGGTTTTGTTGTTGTTGTTTGCTCATTTATCCAGCCTACTCCTTGACTTCAAACTTTATGTCAGAATTGGGCTCTGCTCATTTCTGGATGACTGGCCTAAGCTATTGGCTTTTATATTCTTCTTCTTATATCACAACTTGGTCTGGTAACCGACAAGCTTTCAGTATTTCTAAAATAGTGTTATCTGGGGAGAGGTGTTTTTACTGTCCGCTTCCTCATCTGCATTCTGGTCCTTACATAGGTGGGTCCTCTGCTCCCCCACAACCATGACTATTGCTCTCCACTCTGGAAATGTGATCAAGAATTGGGTAAAAGACAAGAAAGCTACCAAACAGCACATTATCCTGTTCCCAGTGCCAGTACAAGGGTTCACTGATCTCTCTTTCTGTCTAGATTTCAGTTCCCTTTCTGTCTCTGGGCTCTGAGTTGCTCCCTGCCATTGCTACTGTTGTTGCCATAGCCCACTGCTGCCATTACTGCCAAGTGCTTTTCCTGCTTCATTGTGTCCCTGGACAGCCCCCACCCTAGTGTCCTCAGACCTCTCTTTCTATCTTCCTAAGCTTCCCTGGGCTGGAAAGATGACTCACTCTGACTTTGTCTTGTCTTTCCCACTCAGAAATCAGTTTGGGACATTTTCTGTGGTTGTTGTAAATGAGGTTTAGGACTACCTTTAGCAGTTCTGACCTATCACTGAACCATCTTGACTCCACCCTACATGTGATAATTTATTCCCTTAAAATAAAAGTGATTGCAAGTTATATATGGGCAGGGGCATACCTTATTTATCTTTGCATTTCCCTCAGTGATAGCCAATGGTAGATGCACAATAAATATTTGAAGTCATGTAGAAGTTGTTACCCTGAAGAATCATAGGCAAAGGAAGGCAAAGGAAGGACTGTTGCTTAGATCATTAGGTGCTTTTAGAAATGGGCATTTTGAGCTACACTCTCAAGTAATATATTTGGAAAGTTATATGTTTTGTTAAAAGTTAATTTAATTTAAATCTCTATGCTACCTAAACAGAAATATTAGGAAACACTAACATAGTGCTTTAAGATTTGCAAAGTGCTTTACAAAGGTGATCTCATTCTATCCTCACCAATAAACCTTGGCAGTAGATGGTATTATTATTCTGGTTTTGAAGATCAGGAAACTGAGGCAAATAGAGGTTCGGTGAATTGCCTAGGGTCCTATAGCTAGGAAGAATCTTAAATTCAGGTATTCCTAACTCCAGGTCCAGACTTCTATCCATTGTGCCACCTAGCTGCCTCCAAACAACGGTACTTTGATTAATAAATCATAAGGGTGGTTTTGTGGAAAGAAGAACACAGAACCTGGAAAAAACATTGGAGTTTATTTCCCCCTTTGCCCTGATTCTTTAAAAGTCCCTTAACCTGTCTGAGTAGATCTATTCTCTCACCTATAAACCAGAGAGGTTAGACTAGATTATCTCTAAGTTTCCTTCCAAATCTAAAATTCCATGTCTCTGTGATATTGAAGACTACATTGATACATATTCAAAAGACTAAAAGAATTTAACCACGCATCTAGTGTTAGATGCTTCTAAATAAAGTTTTATATTCCCTATGGCCAGTGATGTAGTGATTTCATTGGGAAATAAAAAGAATGGGGAGAAAACATATACATTGGCCATACTTTATATCTGGATTGTCTGTAGGGCTGCCATAGAACACATTATTGTTGAGATTTCCTCTTCAAAGCTTTTATTACATACATTAAATTACATTTTGCCACTTTTTTCAGTTTGACTGAAAGTATAGTAAATTATCAATAAGGTATGAACCAAAGGTTTTATTCAACCAATTTTACTCACTCATGCTCAAAAATACAGTAAATAATTTAGAAGCCAAAGTTAGAACTGGCTATAGATTCTTAGACCCACCTGTTACAAATGCCATAATGTCCATTAGGACATAACAGTAGGAGCCACATAAAATAAATCAAGCAGGAGTTTGGTGTCATAAAAAGGAACACATATCTATCTAATCTCAATTCAATGAAGGAAACATTTCTCCATTCATTTTAACTGTGCCCAAGAAAAAAAGTTCTACCTCAGAGAGCCTAGGAGAGATTGCTTCTCCCAACAAAGTATATTCCAATTTGCAGGGGAATATAATAAACTCTGATATGATAATTCTTTCATGAAACAGTGTACTTAATTTAGATAAGCTTATACTTGCCATATTGTATCTCTTATTTTTCTGAGATATTAGTTCTTTTTGGAAAACTATGTAGTAATGTATTGCATTACTAATCCTCTGTATCTTTAGCATTCTGAGCAGTACATCTATTTAATTTAAAAGATCTGGCTTTTAAAAAATCTAGATTGGATGTTATTGATTCTTGTTTATTTATATTTTATGACTAACCTAAACTGATGTTCAAAGAGATATGACAGCCTGTATTATAGGATGCTCATTACTCATACCTATACAAACATTGAATCATAATAACACTGGGGGAGAATTTTTGCTTTGTAGAATTTTTTGGTTTCTATTAATTTATCTGGACTTCTATATGATGAAATTTTTATAATTTAAGAGGTTATCTGGGATATTCCTGATTAAATTAGTTTATGGTACTACTGCTGTCATCTGTTTCTGTGTGGTTATGGCTTAATAATAGCTAGCATTTAAGAGCAATCCTTTCTATATGATACAGGTATGAAGATTATTTGTTGTGATTGTGGTCTCTTATTAAGATGTTACTATTTGTTTTTAAAAGTGTTGATATATTTTGTGTGTTTAAAAATATGTTGTGATATTTTAAAGTTAAAAGATGACTTTTTATAGATTTCCCTTAATGGATGGGCTGGGTTAGAAAGTGGGTTGAAAAATCCAAACAGAGCATAGATGGATTCATATTGGTTAAATTGGGCTAATTGCAAAAAGGCAATATCGGATTAATGCAAAAGACTTCATATTTCTTTCTTGTTCTAAATTCTTTTGATCATATAAAAATAACCAGGGAAACTGAGGATAGTTGATTATTGTCACATTTTTGTCTACCAATTTTCAATTTGAGAATGGCATTCAAAGCAAAAAAGCAAGGGCAGCACATTTCTCTTGTCTGGGCAAAGATAGCCCTTATACACTGCATGCAGGGCAAAATGCTATCATGAAGTGACTAAGGGATATAAATTTGAAATTTCTTGGTCTCTCGATTACTGCCCTAGAGGCAACTCAGATTCAGGTATAAGTTTACAGTAGGATAGAATATGGTAGAGAGGGAAGGGCTACAGATTTCATTGTGACTTCCGAGTGAATTATTGTTTTGAACATGGAATACATCAGTACTTAGAGGCATATGATAGGGTCTCAAAAATAGAATTAATGAAAAAGGATACAACAAAGTGCTTAGAATTTAATTTTTCTCTTTAAATTCTTGCTTCTTATAATATTGTTTATTATGTCAACTCTGTAAATATAATTGAGCTTATTTGTATAATTACAAAGAATAATAAATGTAGCAGAGTGTACTTAGTGATAATCTTGTGGAATCTAACCACTGTTTATGTTGAATTTTAGTGGTGACTTGTTTTGAAGATATGTTCTGAAATAATACTCATGTTTCAGAGAGCATTGCAATTCAATTTAGTGGAGTAAAAATATTTAAAGAACCAACTATGTACATTGGGCTAGGTAATAGAGATACAAAGATGAAACAACATATAGTCCTTTTCCGCAAGGAGCTGATATTCTAATGGGAGGAATGAGATATCATAGTGTAGTAGAATTTGTATATATGCCCTTGGAAAAGTGACTTTAACTTCTCTGGGTCTTGATTTCTTCATTTGTAAATTGAGCAGTTTGAACTAGATGACATCTAAATTCTCCTCAAGATGATGCTTTGACACGTCTAAAAATACCAGCAGAACATAATATTTGAAGTTTACCTATGATGTTATGCTTGCTTGGAAATATGTAACAAGGAAATGTTTTTCTTAGGTCTTATATTTAAGTATGCTTATCAACTTATAAGATATATATTTCAAATCAAATCAATAAAATTTCTCAAATGCCTACTATGTTTCTGGCACTGTGCTAGGCACTGGGGAGATACAAAGACATAAATGAAATAGCTTTGCTTCCAAGAGCTTGACTTGTATTGAGAAGCCCGAGAGATAGTTAGCAAAGTAAATATGGTTAAATTTTTTCAATGTGAGCATTTATACTTTAGAAATCAGCAAAACTACAAATTAGGGCTGATATACTTTTTGGTTAATTGTCTAGATGTAATAAACTGATGAAAGAAAAGTTAATGGAAATTAAACTGAAAAGTGGTTACATTTTTTTTGAGAGCTGATTGTTAAACAGTTCCCAGTACACCCTTGGAGAATGCATCACTTATCTTGAGCTTTGAAGGAAATGAGATGCTAAAAGGAAGAAGTGAGGAAGGAGTGCATTTCAGGCATGGGGAACAGTCTGCAAAGATATGGAGGCAAGAGATAGACAGCCCTGTGTGAGGAACAACAAGAAGGCCAAGTTGATTAGCAGTAGAGTGTATAAGGTAATGTATGATTAACCAGTATGGGTGGGATGGAATCAGTTTGTGAAGGGCTTTAGATGAGTTCAGAGGAGTCTGTACTTGATTTTAGAGTAAAGATTTTCATGGACCCCTTTAGCAGATTTTCATGGACCCCTTCTCAGAGTAATGTCATAAAATAATTTAAGGAAACGCTAAATTTTACTTTAGTCATTAACTCTTCATGACCTTATTTGAGATTTTCTTGGCAAAGATACTGGAGTAATTTGCCATTTCCTTCTCCAGCTTATTTTACAGATGAGGAAACTGAGGCAAACAGGGTTAAGTGTCACACAACTAGTGTGACCAGATTTTAATTTTTGAAGATGAGTCTTCAGGCCCAGCACTCTTCCACTGTGTCACCTAGCTGAATTTACAGGTTAGTGAAAATAAGGATTCATTTATAGGTTAGTGAAAATAAGGATGTGGGTTGTTGTTCTTGTTGTTATTTGGTCCCATCCAAAGTCACAGACCCCAGATTAAGAAGATAAGATTATGCTTTGAGTAGCAGGGAACCTGACAGAACTTTACAGAACACGGGAGAGACATTGTAAAGGCTGTTTTTTTTTTTTTTTTGGCTAGGCAATGGGGTTAAGTGACTTGCCCCAGGGTCACACAGCTAGTAAGTGTTAGGTGTCTGAGGCTGGATTTGAACTCAGGTCCTCCTGAATCCAGGGCCAGTGCTCTGTCCACTGCACCACCTACCTGCCCCCAAGGCTGTTCTTTAGGAAAATAATTTTGACAGTTGTATGAAGGTTGGATTGGAGAGAGGAAAAACTTGAAGCTGAAAGAACACTTAGGAGGCTATTGTAGCTGATGGGTCATGAGACACTGAGCCAGGGTGGTGGCCTTGTGAGTAGAAAGAAGGTAAAGATGTGAGACATTTTGTGAAGGTAGGATTGACCAGATTTAGTGATTGATTAGATAGGAGAGGTAAGGTAGAGTAAACATCGGATGATGACTGATGACTAATCGCTTTTATCCAACTTTTCTCTGCTGAATGATGTGGGGGCTTTTAGACTCCTCTTTAGTTCAGTGGACAGTTTAGTGTCATTCAAGCAACAAGCACTTTATTACGTGCCTACAGTGTGCGCGGAGGTGGCAGCGGGATAGAGTGCAGGGCCTGGAATCAGGGAGACCCTAGTTCAAATTTAGCCTTAAACAACTTACTAGCTATGTCACCTTGTGCAAGTCACTTGACCCTCTGTCTGTCTCAGTTTTCTCAACTGTAATAATAGCACCTACATCCTGGGGTTGTTGTGAGAATTAAGTGAGATATTTGTAAACCACTTAGCATAGAGCCTGGCATCTAATAGATACTAATTGCTTGCTTCCTTCCTTCTTAGGAATATATACATAATATATGTAGCCTCTCCTTCTCTGATTGGAAGACTAGAAGGCATAGAAAAAAACTCTTCCCAGAGTCTCCAAATAAAGAAGTCCAGTAACTTCTTTCTTTCCCATTAACTGCACTCTTTGGATTTTGGATTCCACTCCATCATCATGCCCCTGGCCTGAGTACCTCCTTCCTTCTCTCTCCCCCCTTCCCCATTTTCTAGCCTCCTTTTCTTATTTTCTGTTAGATTGTAAACCCCCCTTGTATTCCCTGTACTTAGCACAGTACCTTCTTGGCACGCAATAGGCACCTAAGTGTTTATTTTAATGTATTGTATATGTATGAGATATATACACACATGCACACACATGTTCTTTCTATTTGAAACTTAATAACTAATTCAACCAAGGTGATTATTTTTATTTGAGATATTAAATTTAACCACGACACTTCTACTTAAAAGGAAGGAACTTTTAAAAATGACATCTCTGCCTTAAGGAGCTTAGAGAAAGGTAGCTGGTGCAGCAGAGACAGCACTGGGCCAGGAGTTAGGAAGACAAGTTGAAATTTGGCCTATAACATTTACTTGCTTTAGAACCTTAGGCAAGTTACTTAACCTCCACCTGCCTCAGTTTCTTCATCTGTAAAGTGGGGATAATAATAGCACCCGCCTCCCAGGGTTGTTGTGAGGATCAAAATAAGATCATATCTGCAAAGGACTTATCACAGCGCTTGGTACATAGTCATTTTCAATAAATGCTTGATAACTTTCTCCTGCCTCTCCATGCTGAGTGCTATGCTAGGCATAGTATTCCAAATCGGGGATTTGGAATAATCTATTGTGTAGCTCATATCAATTTCCTTACATAGGCATTCTGCAGTATCTAATAATTTAGCACCTTGAGAGTGAAAACTTTGAAAGAGCAGATTAAAGATAGTTCAGATTTGAAATAATTGCTCTCTGGGAAGATGATTATAATATTGTATTAATAAATATATTGGCTACCTTTAGGGAGCCTGCTGTCTTTAGTTGTAGGAGTTATAGCGGAGTTTTATTGTGCCTCTGATGGTGCTGGGGTGGTGGAGTAAATACGGCACCCATCAGTTATTAAACATTTAAGGGCTTACTAAGTGCCTGGCTGTTACAGTGGGAGAAAAAGACCAAGTGTATATCATTATGTGCATGGGAGACAAGAATTAATGTCCACCATAATGCGTGTTTCCGAATGGGGTTTTGGAGCAACCTGTGTTTTCACTGATGGTGGATCCTGTGTGGAAAGGCCTTCTACTGATGCATCTCAGCAACTCATCTGTATTTATAATTGCTTGGGGAACTAAGAAGTTAAGTGACTTGCCCATGGTCACACAGGTAGAATTTGTCAGTGGTAGGATTTGAACTCAGGTCATTCTCACTCCAACACCAGCCTTTGATCCACCACAGCGTATCTCTAGAATGAGGTTTATAGATATATATAGATATAGATATCTATATATCTATATCTCTCTCTCTATATATATATAGATATATATGAATAATTTCTTCTTTTGTGAGGGCCAATCATGTTCATTTTTCATTCATTTATTAATCTATTCAATTAATTTATGTTAATTATTACCTTTGTATAAGATGTATTGCCTTTGGGATGTTGGTGGTAGAGGGAAATACAAAAATCAGTACAACAGACTCCTGAGCTCAAGGATCTTACCATATGAAATTCTGAATTTGTGTAGATTCAACTGGTCTTGTTATTAATCTGCTACCTTGAAATTGCCTTTTGATTTACTTCTCCAGGGCAGATAGGTTACACAGTGGTGGATAGACAGATCTGAAGTCAGGAAGACTCATCTTCGTGAGTTCAAATCTGGCCTCAGACACTTTCTAACTGTGTGATTCTGAACAAGTCATTTAACACTGTTTGTCTCAGTTTCCTCATCTGTGAAATGAACTGGAGAAGGAAATGACAAACCACTCCAGTATCTTTGCCAAGAAAACTCCAAATGGGGCCATGAAGAGTAGGACATAACTGAAAAATGACTGAACAAGTCCCTTCTCTGCTCTTGACTGTTATACACATATCTGATCTAGTTCACATTTTATGTATAATCAGATCTCACAGTGTCTTCAAGTCCTAAAATAATCTCATTCCAGTACTTAAAACTTTAATGTTTAGGTTATATTTTCATATCTTAGATATCTCTGTAGAGCTAGTTGTGTATTGACATACCTTATTTTTTGTGGAAAAAGAACAGATTTTTTCAGTTGATTTCCAAACAATGGAGACATAGAAGCAGCATGGTACAGTTGAATAGAAGGCTAAATTTGGAGCCAGTGTGACTTGGATTCAGATCTTGATTCTTATATTTGTTAGCTTAATAAGTCATTTAACCCTTATGTGCCTACGGTAACTCTCTAGGAATTATATTTTAAGTCATTCTTGGGTTGCAGTCAACATTGATGGAAACAATTCCAACAGCAGCAGTTCCCTGATACTGAAAAACAAAATCACAGATCTTTCAGATATTTAAATATTTTTACTGAATACAAACTTCACAGAACAATAAAAGGATTTGTTCTGTTAAACTTGGACTCAGTCAAAAGGCTGCTTCCAAGGACCTAGAAGGCCACACATGGCCTCGAGGCTGCAGTTCCCCACCCCTGGGCTTGTTAAATGTGTTTTTGAGGCCTATTCCTGTTGAAAGAGGTTGTTTTTAGGGAAAGATTTGTCAGCATGGTTTGTTTCTTGTATCACTGAAAGTTTCTGAAGGCTTTGTAGCCTGAGGCCTTATATCTTAATTTTGGTAGTTTGCATCTATTCAGTTAATTTAGTAAGACTTAGATGATCTGCATCTATAATGTGCATAAAGCGAGGTAATTGTATATATAATTGACTTACACATTTAAATGGAGCGTATTTTCAGTGCCTAAAAAATGCCTTGTAATCTCTCTCATATATTTGGCAAGGAGGCGGTTATCCATATTGAATTTGCTAAAGCCTTTGAAATTGGCTGTTACTACTGGAAATGGAAACTTTTATTGGTCGGCTACCAACAGTATAATTTCTGATCTATTGGTTTATAGTTTTTATGTTAACTTCAAGTATAATTACCATTTGTAATTACTAAGAAAAATAATCATAATTATTTTTTGCCTTGAAAAATCACAGAAATTATCAGTTTATAACCTTAGCATGTTATTGCATTGCTCTGTAATAACTCTCATTGTCAAATTATATTACTGTAACTAGAAATAGCTGCATGGAAAACTGTAGTGTAAAAAGAAATGTTTTTCCAATGAAATATTAAATAAGCATTTTTGCATTAG
Source organism: Phascolarctos cinereus (assembly GCF_003287225.1). NCBI lineage: Eukaryota > Metazoa > Chordata > Mammalia > Diprotodontia > Phascolarctidae > Phascolarctos > Phascolarctos cinereus. The sequence goes on along the minus strand of NW_027555958.1, from coordinate 161,557,659 downwards.
GCTGTTTACATATTGTGATGGAGTTGTGGGAACATTTGACTACTTTTTTTGACAAATTCTTCTATTGTTTAAAAATGTTTCTTGTTCCTAATATATTCAAAAGCTCCTTAGAACTATATGTTTGCTTCCAGAATGCCAAAGTTGTCTCCAAATAACATGACAGTAGGGTTCTGGAAAAGAGTAATAGATAAAGAAGGAAAAAAAGGCTCAGCGTAGGTGTTCTCAATTATTTTTTTGTTATAGTTCCCTATGTCAGTCTGGTGAAGTCCATGAATATTTACTCAGAATAATGCTTTTAAATGCATAAAATAAAATATATAGGATAACAAAGAAAACACATATTGAAATATAGTCATAAAATATTTTAAAATGTTGCATAGTAATATCTAGTGACAAGTCAAATAACTACAGTAATTTTGAAGGCATGATGAGTGCAAAAGTTTTTTGAGTTATCTGTAACAACTATACTGTGATATAAAATTACCACAATATTACCTATGATTTCTATTGGTGATAAAGTCACAGGTACTTATTAATGTAGTTTGTTGCTTATATTCATCATGGAAAGAAATGCTAAATTTCAGTTAAAGATAAGTAAAAATAAAGATGCATTTTTTTTTCTCATCCAAGAATATGCACCCTCAGAAATCTATCAAGGATTCCATGGGGGTCCACAAATTCTGAGTTAACAACCTCTGGTCTAGAGACTATACTGAGGAAGCTTTGGCAGGACTAGATTGATTAGATATAGGGAAGGTAACATGGGCACTGGGCAGAGAGTAAGGAGTAATGAGACCATGGAGAATAACTTGGTAGCTGTGGGTGTAGGCTGAAAAAAGGGAAGAAAGAATGAGTTCAGTTTTTGACATGTTCTTCAAAACTCTTGGATTAATTTTTCCAAATGGTCCCTAAAAACTCATCAGATTGCTTTTAAGTGTCTGCTTTTCATTCAACTGTAATTGTCAATTTTTTTGTGTTTATCACTTTCCTGTTAGGTTTCAGAGAAGAGCAGGGGGCAGGAGGGAGCCCAAATATAGATGCTCTACTCTTTCCCCTTTTACCATGTTGGTTACCTGCAATCATCCATATTCTTCCCTATAAAAATGTATCTTTAATGGCATCATGCTCAATCCTTGATTCATGGGTATTATCATTGAGGGTATTAATAGGAAATATGTGGGCCTTCAGCAATGGACCATGTCTTTTCCATTTCACAACTTGCAGAAAGATGTATATAAGATCTCATTATGCATATCGTTTATTGATTATGAAAAAGCATTTGAGTCAGCAGAGCAAAATACCATCTTAAAGGACCCTTTCCAGCAGAGTTTCCCATCCATACATCAAAATCATTCAACACTCCTTGAAATATCATAAAAACTATCTATTCAATGGCCCTCTGTTCACAAATATCAGCCAAAGAGATGTATGCTGTGGATATTCAGAAGGTTACCTTTCATCTATTCTATATTTTTTCTGAATATACCTCTTTATAGACATGTTGTCTATCCCATTAAGCTTCCTATGTAAGCTCCTTGAGGGAGACGATTATGTTTTCATTTTCTTTGTTTGTCTAGAACTTAGAACAGTGCCTGGCACATAATAAGCATATAATAAATGTTCATTCCTCAGTTGATCCTGTCCATAATATTTTATTATTATATATTTTGTGATGGTAAAGAAATGTACAACAAATTAACATCACGATATTATGCTTATGCATTTTTAAACCTTCATACAACATTTTCTATTTTTGACATGGTTGATTGCCCCTGACTTCACCAAATTCCTTCCTTGGCTTCTTTGACACAATTTTGACATGCTTCTTTTTTTATTTCTTCTTTACTGGCTCCTCTTTCTTTTCCCATTCTCTAACCAGGAGTATTCCTTACAAAGGTCAATCCTTGATATTTGGCTTTTGTCTCCATATATCTTTTTGCAGTCTGTTGTAATTACCTTTTTTGGGACTAAGAGATTTCTACATAAGTTAATTTGTCAATACACTCTGAAATCAATAAGCCTTTGTTTGGCACATTTTAACTAACACAAGGGAAGATAGTTAACTCTTAGGTACCCATGAGGTAAAAGGAGTAAGAAAAAAAATCCAGATTATAGTCACCAGAGACACAAAGATACAAGCTAATCTCCAAGTGGTCAATCTTTGATTCAGTAGTTGGAGAAAGACCAGTTTGGGGGTCAGTTGATCATTAGGTCATGGTAGAATGAATAAGAAGATTGGTATTCTGTTAAGAATACCTCAGATTTAAAATCATGGGTTCCTCTTAGTGTTGTCTTATTCCTTCATCCCCTATATATGACCAGTCACCCAGTCGTATTGATTCTTTCTCCAGTATCCCTTTCATTTTCATATTTCCTCTATATTTTCATATCTACCACATCATCTAAAGCCTCATCATTTCATACTTAAAATATTGCTGTGATCTTCTAACCAGTCTCTGTGACTGTAGACTCTTCCCTAACTATCCTCCACCCTATCACCAGATTTATCTTCTTTAAGTGCTGTTAGAACCTTCCTGCTCTAGTCCTAGAATGTTATAAAAGATGAGGCCTTAAACCCTAAAGAGATGGAATTTCCATTCAACTGACCAGGAACAGTCATCTCTTCCACTGTCCCACCCCCACCCCTGATAAGTGGGCCAATTCAGTGACCCTTCCAGATGAACCACTTGATATGTTCACCCTCTCCTCGCCCATTCCTCCCCCAAGAGTAGTCTAACTCAATGAATACCATGGGGTAGCAGCATGATTTATTAGAAAGCAAACTGAACTTGAGGTCAGGAAGACTTGTGTCACTTTAGACAAGTCACTTAATGTCTCCAAGCCTCATCTTCCTCATTTGTAAAATGAGGAATTTGAATTAAAGAATAATTTAGATCCTTGGGGGCTATAAATCCTATGCATACTTATTAGGGTTATTGCGAGGATCAAATGAAATAATGTATGTAAAGTACAATACAAATGTAAACTGTTGTTTTTATTGTTGTTATTGATAATATTATTGTTATTATTATTATTATTATTATTAAAGTTCCCTTGATAAAAACAAATTATCTCAAAGGAGATGGCTTTTTCTCCTATGGGGACAAAGATCTTGAACTAGTTCTTTCAAGTCTATCAGAAGTGTCAAACTCACAACCTATGGGCCTAGTTGACAGCAAAACTCCCAAGTGCAGCCCAAATGAAATTATGCTGTAATTGGGAAATCTTTAATAAAATAAGTAAAAATACAATACAACAGAGATTATGTTAATTTGTGGTATTCTAAGTCAATATGAGGCTAACAGGATTTGAGTTCGGCAACATTAGTCTAGACTATAGTTCCAATCCACTTCTGATATGCTTACTATCTGGATAACCTTGGGCCAGTTATCTAATCTCCTTGGATCTCAGTTTCCCTATTTGTAAAATGTAGGGAGTGTGCTAGATAACCTCTGAGGACACTTCCAACTCTAGATCATCTATGATCCTTTGATAATACATTCTATTTCAATAATGGTGCTGATCAGGTTAGCTCATTTCCAAGGTATCTGTCATCCACAAAGTTACAACAGCCTAGGAAAAGAAATCTGAGGCTAAGAGAGCAAAAGTGACTTGCCCAAGGTCATACAAATAGTAGCAGAGCCATGATTTCAACTTGTCCAGTTTGTTAATATATACATCCATTTTTTTTTTAATATCCTTAATGGCACCAAGAAATGAAAGCAAATTTCCATATGTGGTCTGAACAAATCAGATCACAGTAAAACAATCACCTCCTTTTTTTTCCTGGGCATCATACCTTTCTTCTTGAAACTTGTTTATTAGTTTTTTTAGCCTCCATGTCATTTTACAACTCTAATTGAGTATGTAATTTAATCAGACCTTCAGATAATTTTTTTTGTTTGTCCAGTCAAGCATCTCTCATCCTACATTTGCACAGTTGATTTGATTAAACCCAAGCACAGAAATTTACATTTATTTCTATTAAATTCAATTCTTTAATCAGTCTTGTTAATAGGATATATCTGCTTTTTGAGGACCAACCACAGAGTATCATCTCCAGTAGGCTGACCTCTGGGTGATTAATTTTTTGGCCATGACATACATCTCATGAAAAAAAGAAATATACAAAGTGGCTCTTAGTCCTCTGCAACATTTGAGAATGAAATTCTAAGGACAATAGCACATGAAAGGTGGGAAAGATATGTAAAGATATTAGAGTTAAGTTCTTTTCACCATCAAGGACAGAAGGCCAACTATATTTGAACAATGACATACTAGTCTTAGATGTGCTTCTTGAAGAGATAAGAATAAAGCAATTGAAGTAAACTATATAGAAAGGAGGCACATCCTGGAAGTGACAGGTGTTTTGAAGGTGTTGAGGGATCATTTCTTAATGTGGGAAAGAATCAAAAGATATCAGGTCATGGAAATATTACTTTATTGTTGCTTTAAAAAGTGACAGATCATTAATAACCACTAATGTGTATACCTACTTTCCTATTTATATAAAATGCTAATGATGATAATCTACCCATGCACTGAGTGTGATAGAGGGAAAAGAAAGTGTTTTATACACAATATGCCATAATAGATCACATCTTTACCATCACACAGTTGATGGAAAGATAAAGAGAATGCAAGTTCCCACTTCACTTGTTTGAAAAAAAAATCCTTAATAGAACAAAGCATTACTTTCAAGGTTTTCCTCCAATAAGGTGTTTTCCATGCATGTATAAAAATTATACATGATTTCTTGAAATACATAAAATAATGGAAAACTTTTTTGAGGACACTTTGATTATTAATGAAAGGGGAATTGATGCTACCTGAAGATGATCACTACCATCATGAAAGAGTTATAGGTTAAAATCTAAGCTGAAGAGGCATTCCCCCTGTACTGTCCTTCATATATTCCTGTTTGCAGATCATAGATTTACAGCTGGAAGGGACTTTAGAGGCTGTCTATTCCTTCCTCCTCACTTTACAACTGAGGCCCAGAGAGATTAAGTGATTTGTCCAAGGCCAAATAAGTAGTAAATGGCAGGGCTGGGATTGGAACTCAGTTTCACTGTCTATAAATCCTGTGCTTATTCCACCATCTCATGCTTAAAGTCTTCTCCCTTCTCATTTTTGCCTCCTGCTTTCCTCCAAGTTTTAGCTTAAATTCCACCTTCTGCAAGAAACCTTTCCTGATTCCCCCTTAATGCTAGTACCTTCCTTCTGAGATTATGTCCAGTTAACTGCTATATATCTCACATGTACATAGTTGTTTGACCATTGACCCTCCTGCTAAAATGTGAGCTGTGTGATGGCATGGATAGTTTTTGCCTTTCTTTATATCCTCAAGAATTAGCACAGTGCCTGGCTCATAGTAAGTGATTAATAACATTTTTCAACTTGACTATATCAGTTGTGTTGATTGTACTAAGCCCTAAAATTTTCACATTTAGATCTATAATCACTCAAGAGTTTGACTTAACTACATACGGGAAAAAACTAAATGGATAAAGATAAATGGCCAGACTATGATGGATGGTCAACCAATTAATCTCTCATAAATCTCATATACATATATGTATATATTCATGTATATTTATTGAAATACTTATATTCATGAATGCTCATATGTATATACACATATACATACATGCATAGATACATACATGTGCATAAGTATATATACATACACATATACATGTTAGTTGTGCTAAATATATTAAGCCCTGGAATTTGCAAAGCTTCCTAAATAAGATCCATAATTAATCAAAAATGTGATTTAACTAATAATATGGGGGAAAATTAAGTGGATAAAAAATGCCTAATAGTCAGACTATGATGAATAGGCAACCTCTAAACCTCATCCTTCATTGTATATTTGAATACATATGTAGATACACATGCATATGTGTATATGTATGTATATGGGCATATATATTATGGACCTGAGAGGTCTAAAACACATTATAAACAAGGAAATATGTAGAACAATGATGCAGGAGAAGTCCTCGAACAAATACATGTTTGAAAGAGAAGATGGTAGGGCATAAAGTGAGACAAAGGAAGATTAAATGGACAGTATGAATGATCCATTGGTTTCTATGAAAAATTAAGAAAACATGAAGAAGGATACAAATGTGTTGTGGTGGATCCTTTGTGGCAAATTTATGGGGGGATTTAATGAGAGGGTCAGCAGGCAGGGATGATTTGCAATCAATATCACTGGATATTGGAAGAAACATGCATATTGATGAGATCACAAATCATTGAGTAATGGGGAAGATATGGTTCATCATTCTACCTTGTTTATGTCTTTTTAGATGCCGATTCTGTCAACAGTTATGTTAGCTATTTCTTCCACTGTATATCATTTATATCTATGTCTTTCCATTCTAGCATGGTCTATTTTAATATGTATTGTGTACAAAATATTGTTTTCTATCCTTATGTTTCCTTTATTCATTATATTAGCTTGTGGTCCAGGGCTTCAGGTTTACCAAAGATGGCAAACTCGTAATGTCACTGCACAGGAAGAGGACTTAGGAGATAAGAGAAGGATGGTAAAATTGTTCTGCCATTGCCCCTCATTACTTTGCCTTCCTTCTCTGTGATGCTTGGTTTCCAGTTCTTCCTTAAAGTTAGAGAGCCCATGGCACTTATTGTTAACATTTCATGCTTTCTTCTACCATCCCATCAAAGTTTCAGGGATATACGCTTCCATTCAAAGGAAGTTCTATGGAGACTAGAGAAATCTATGGAAAGCTATTTCTCTACTCAAGTTACTTGGCCCCAAATGCTCTATCTTGTAACCTTTAGATTGTCTTAATATGCCCCCATCAGTGTCAGATGAAGCAGCTGAAATAAAAGAGATCGAATTTTCCATTTCAAGGCCACATTGGAAATTTAGCAAGGATGATTATTTTTTGCTCTAGAAAAACACATGCTGACTTGGTCATAAATAGAAGAAAGTGTGCCATATTGGCAATCCCTTTACATGACAATGCAAAGAGAAGTGAGGAGGTAGCATTTGATGACTGCAGTGGCCAATAATTTTTCTTTGAATATCAGAATGAGAATGAATCATTTGCATTACATGACTTTGGGTGGGTACCAAATTGAGTTATATGTGGCTGATGTGGCTTTCTCTGTTAGTGCTAAGCTGAATGTTTTATGTGGCTGATGTGTACATTGATGGAAAAAGTTTTCCACAATAGGAGTTCTCAAATTAATGAAATTTCCCAAAGTGGGGGACAATTCAGGATCTGTTCCAATTATATGAGTACATATCTACTGCCCCTTGGCTTTATCACTAACTAGCTCTGTGACATTGAGCAAGGAACAAACATAGCCTAGTCAGTAAATCAATCAGTCACTAAACATTTATTAAGCATCTAATAGGTGCTTGAGACTTTGCTAAACACTGGGGATACAAAGAAAGACAAATGACAGTCCTTGCTCTGAAGAAGCTCCTGATCTAATGGGGAGATAACATGAAAATAATCATGTTTGAACAAGCTATATACCAGATAAATTGGAGATAATCAATAGAAGAAAGGCACTAGAATTAAGAAGGAGTCAGGATGCCTTCCTGTAGGAGGTGAAATTTTAGCTGGAAATTGAAGGAAGCCAGTGAAGTCAGGAGGCAGAGATGAGGAAGGAGAGTGTTCCAGGCGTGGGGGATACTGAGATAAAATGCCCAGAGTCAGGACATGGGGTCTATTCCTCAACTTCAACATGAAGACGTTGGAATAAATGATTGCTTGAGTCCCTTCTACTTGTAGTGTTCTGAGTTAGTGATACAACTACCAAAGTTTCTAGCTCTTTAGGTCTTTTTGTCTGACTCATTACTTTAGGGACTAAACTGAATACTTCAACATAGTTTGTTAGAGGAAAAACTGGATTTTGCCTGCATCTGCAATATTGAGTAGCAGTTAGAGGATCCACATGTGTAAACACCATTTCATTTTTGTCTTCAAACCCTTAAGGGACAGGTAGCAATCACTTACTCACAATAATAAAGGGAGATATAAAGGTAAAACTCAGCATGGAGAGCCTGGTGTTGACGAGCTTTTGAAAGCCAGAAAATTAAGGGAATGTAACAACATTGTTGTTGCAGGTGGCTAAAATAGAGTAAAAGGAAGTATTGAATTATATACAATGTGAAGCAAGGTGAACATGGGTTCCCTTGCCACCTGTTTTATTGCATTATAGTAAAGAGGCAGCAAAATGCAGTAAATAGAGAGCAGGCCTCAGATTCAGAAGCAAGAATCTGGATTCAAGTTCTCTCTCTGGTATATAGTGGCTGTATGATGCTGAGCAAAATCATTTAACCTCTCAGTTTCCTGTACAATTAACTCTAAGAATACAAACTGCAGAACAGATGCTCTGCAGAGAATGGGTGTTTCCTCATTGGGAGTTCCTTATTCTAATGAAATCATAAACCTGGTACCTACTGTCCCTCTGACCCTCCAGAAAATAACATGTGGATCTGGGCTTCAATCCATCTGGCCATTTCTTTCTTGCCTACACTGAATGTGATTTAGGAGGGTAGAAAAAGGAGAGGAGCTATAGTTTGACCTACCCCTCATTTGTGCTTAGCTAACAGCTTTTCTCCACAGCCTGAAAAACACAGGGCCAGGAAGAAGAAATATGAAATATTATTGCAATCTTTACCAGTTCTCTAGTGCTCTCTCCCCAAACCCTTTCGATTTCACATTTGCATATATACGTATATGTATATATACATACTCAAACATATTTGTGTACATATATATATAATCTTGTAGTATATGTGTATATATGCATCTAATACTTTTCTATTTGCCTATGTGTATGTATATGTGTGTGTATTTAGATAGATATATATATATATATATATATACATATATCTCATGTGTGCATTCTCCTATATACATACAATATCTTTGTATCAGTTTTGTATTTGCATATATATACACAAGTACAAAATAGATACAAAACTGTTGTTTCTATATATTTGAATGTATATATATGTATACACACATACATATTACTTTCAATAGTGGAATATAACCTCCTTCATGACAGATATTGTTTAGCTTTTATTTTTGTATCTCCAGGGTCTGACATTTGGTGAGTGTGTGAAAATGTTTGTTGATTGATTGGTTAGTTGTTAATTCTTCATTTTAAATGAATATTTTATTGATCAATGCTTAAAAATAAATTTGCTTTTGATGTACATCTCTGTTCCTTCCCAACCCATCACCCTAGAGAACTACAATCAGCATGAGATAACTAGGGCTTTGCCCAAAGACACTGCCCCCTGACATCTCCATCCCCCATTTCATTTGCACTAGATAACATGGAATCAATGAATAACAACATGATGTTGGTGAATGACTAAAGGGGTTTGCATTTATTGCCTGCTTATTCGGTGCCAAGAACTGTGCTAAGTACTGAGGCTATAAATAGAAAAGGCTAGAGAGTTCCTTCTTTTAGGGAGTTCAGATTCCAAGTGGGAAGGCAGCAATATGATGCAATAGGTAGATGAAATCTATACCTCTCAGGGGCCAAGGCATTATCATCTTTCACCAAAAGACTTGTCACCATCAAATACCATTTCACTAGCCTGCCTTCCTCAACTGGTGTCACTCTACTTGGATAGTGACCTGCATACTCCTTAGCTGGAAATTTACATACATGGAGCATTTTAATATTAGTGGGGATAATGATGTAATATAGACTTGGTGTCTTGGGCTTTCTCTCTCCTCTCTGTATCTACCACCACAATGGTATTCATAAACCTGGCTAGGACAGGTGGCTCACATACCACTTAGCCAGGGACCTGTCCTATAGAGGATATATGGCATCATTGATCATGGTGATGCATGCTATCACCAAGGTATCCTAGATTATCTGTCTCTCCCCACTCCATCCTCTGAATTTGCTCCAGATACCAGAATTTTCAGTTACAACTCTGAATATGTGCAGAGTTGTTGAGTTTGGGAGAGAATACTAATAGTAAAAAAAAAAAGCACAGGAGAGTGAGGGTAAGAAGATTAGAAGAAAAGTGAATTCTAGGCACAGCAAATTACATAGTAGAGGTGTTGAGGTGAGAAAAGGTGAGGTCCATCTAGGAAATGATAGTCTTACATGAAAGAGAGTACCATAAGATATGACTGGAAAAGGTAGACTAGGGACAGAGGTGGAAGATCTTGGAGGGCAGTCTAAGAAAAGTGTGGATACCATCTTTGCTAGGAATAAGTATATTCCTGTATCTATATAATATATATGACAATCTATATATAATTAATTTCCTACCCCTCATGCTTAGTCCCTGACCAGTTATATTGATATTCCGTATTTTAACACAGTGTTTTTATTCAATAAGACTGGAATTTATTGGCTCTGCTCATGTGATACTATTAGTTCTGTAAAGATTTTGTGTGGCTCTACTTAAACTTGGTTTTCTGAAAAGCAGGCCTCCCCCCTTCTCCTTCTCCCCCAACAGAACAACATCAAAAATAGGAAAACAGGGATTTCTGGCAGCATAGAAGCAAAGTGTGTAATTTTCTAGCCATTCAGCTACCACCTGCCCTGCCACCAGAGAGTTAGTCTAATTATCCTCACTGATCTGAGCCAGCCACAGAAAAAAGACATGATATATGTGAATGGAATTTAAGGCAGTCTCCTCCTTTAAAAGCGAGAAGCAGCTTTGACTTGATGTGCTCTTTATTTGCATCTCCCTGCCTGTGATGCATCCTTCAACACTGTGGATGTGGGAGGATGGAGGAGATGAAGCTTGAGGTATGAAGAGTAAGAGGGAGAAGGTGTTAACATGAACTGTTGGAAGGCCCACTTGACTAGGACTCAGGAACTCTTGCTCTATCTGGCTGTATAATCAGCTGGGAGACCTTAGACAAGGGACCACCTCTGTAGGCCTCAATTTTTCATTGGTCAAAGGAAGAAATCAGAATAGATGATTGCGTAGGCTCTTTTCAGTTCTACCATTCTAAGATTCTAACTTCCTGCCTTCTCCCCATCCAGTTCCAAAGGAGGCGGGGAGGGTGGTGTTTAAAGAAAGAGTTATTTTCTTCCTGTTTTCTTTTTTCTTCCTGACAAACTGGATGCTGTTTCCTAAAATAAAAACAAATGACTATGTAAACTTCAGGATATCAGTGTTTGTGACTTTGGACACAGCTGTGGTATTTCTTTTGGTCTGATGAGGGGAAGTTTGTGTTGGACATGGTTAAGTGGTGTCCTCACCTGAACTAGGTTTGGGAGCAAATCTCTCTTTGCTGGCCAAATAGTGACACCTATTAGTAATTTTTCCCTCTCACTTCCCTCTCACTGCCAGCCCCTTGTATAGAGTTTCTCTCATGATCAGTATATCTGGCATTGATGTTCCAGTGTATTTATCTAGGTGCCTGTTCAACTGTTTTCTATACTTAGGGTACATATACTTATGAAGGAATGATATTGCATTTGTTTCAGGGTCAAACGCAGTAATTAGATAATCAAGTACGCACTATGGGCAGGTTTATAAGCTTAGTGCAATTAACTCACTTCCTAGAAAATTAATTATTAATTAATTATTCTGAACCTATAAGGAGGTAAAATGGCAGAATGGATAGAGAACAAGCCTTAGGGTAAGGGACACCTGGGTTTCAGTCCTTTGACATGGGCAGACTGTGTGACTCTGGGTAGGTCATTTTACTTTTCCCTGTCCCAGGTAGTTCCCTAAGTCTCTGAGTTAAAGATGAGTTACTGATTTGCACCTATGGGGAGAGTTTTCATACTAGAATTTTCCCATGTCTGATAATATGACAGATCTGAACTGCATCACCCTTGGGGGAGGGGGAAGTAGATACCAGAAGAAAACAGATTTCTATTCTTTATCTCTTTTCACTAAACCTGAATTTGATTTGATGTGCCTACTATTAATTATTGTGCCTATTTTGTGTCATACACTAGGGCCTGGAGTGGTGGAAGGGCAGTTAGGCATCATCTAGACCTAATCATTCGCTTTACAAATGAGGAAACTGAGGCTAAGAGTTGTTAATAGGATGCTAGAACTCTAGTCTCCTGAATTCCTGCCCAATGTTCTTGACTCTACTCACATTTGCCCATAATTGACTAATTTAGGAAGGGAGAGGCAACAAGATACAGTGGATAATGAGATGGTCCTGGAGTCAGGAAGACCCTTGTTAAAATCCTATATCTGACACCTAGGGTCATTAGGATTCAACAAATCACTTAATCTCTCAACTCCCCCAGGCAACTCAGTTAGTGGTAGAGAAGATGCTGACCTGCACTGACAGAGAACGTTTCCTCACTGGCTGTGCCTTATACCAATAAAATCTCAGATGAGACTAAAAATCCAAAAAATGAGAGTAGTAGACTCCACCTTGAGCAATTCACAATGTCATTGTTTCATAAAGCAAAGCTAATTTTCTTATCCTCTGTGCTTCAAGCCTACCTTATTGTCAGATAAATGTTTGATTCTTCTTTGTGGGATGAATTAAGCTAAACCATCTACACTGTTTTCTTTTTTACCCTCTTCTAGTCAAGGCCAATGTTTAACCAATCAAGGGGATTATCCCTGACAGCACCCACATTCTCCTCTTGCTTCCTTTCATACCATCTACTTCCATGGCTTCTCTGATAGTCTTGATTCTTGTCATTGTGTTCTCCTGATCTTCTGTGACCATGTTATTGTGTCCTAGCATGTAGGGATATCACAAAGTATAGACATAACATTTTGCCTAGTGGGTTCACCTCAGGTCATCTTCATTATTAGCATCTGTTAAGCATCCATTTATGTGCCTAGTTGGTGTATAGCATTCTGCCAGGGGTATGCAAAGGCTTATAAAATAGAAATCCTACTCTCTTTCCCCAAGAAAATTTTATTCCATGGCATTGGATCTTGATGTTAATATGCATACAAACAGTGATGAAAAGGACATGGATACATATAATTCATTTCCAAATTTAAGAATGGAAATTAAGATATATATGTACACATATTTAAATTATTTATTTTGACACATATGTGTAGAAGATGGCATTAAATTATATTTTTTGCTTTTTATTCATCACTGGGTGTGGGGAATTTAATGTGCAGAAATAGAACTAGGAGAGTAGAGGAAAGATGGGATGGAGAAATGAAAGAAACTGACAACCATTACAGCAAGGGGAAAGAAGCAGCAGGAGTTAGGAAAAAAAGAATAGGGGGAAGAGCCTATGAAAAGGGAAGGGGTGAAGAAAGGAAGAGTTGGATGGTGAGATTTGAAGGGAGAAGAAGATATTTATCTTGTAGGAAATCAGAAAACAGTTTGGTCTAGTTTGGCATGGTGCCATGAACCAAGATACATTACCATACTCAGTTGCCCTTCCCATGATAGTATTCTTTTCTGTCAGTGAGTCCTTGGAATTGGCTTATAAGTGCTCCTTACATGCTCCTCGCAGTTATCAGAACCCATCTCTGGATAGGGTCCCCTTTATATACAACCCAATTAGTCAATAATCATGTTAAGTGTTTACTATGTGGTATGTACTCGAATGAATGAAAAAGCTTTTTATTAAATACCATGTGAAAAGTACTGTACTAAGTTCTGGGGATGCAAAGAGAAAAGAAAGACAGTTACTGGAAGTCCCACATGCTAATGGGAGAAGACAACACATGGGAGGTTTCAGCTTTAAGTCAGATGAAAAAGCTTCATGGTCCTCATTGTACAGTGGGTGATATATCAAGTAATAATACATCTTCTTTAATGACACTTTCAATTATATAATCATATTCTTTTCTAATTTTGAACTATTTTACAGGACCAAAGATTTTTGTAGGAAGAATTTTCTTTTCCAAATCTCCAGTGACTGTGATGTGCCATGTGCTAGTGATACAAAAATAAAGCAAAAATAGGTCATATCTGTAAGAAGCTTACATTCTGATGGGATAGACAACATATACATAAATGGGGGGCATATAATACACATTCAGAATTTTAAAAAATGGTAGCTTTTAAAGAGAAGGCACTAGTGTCTAGAGAGGTCAAGGGCTGGTAAAGACCTCCCTTCTATAGAACATAGTGTTTCAGGTGACTCTTGAAGGAAGTCAAGGAATCTAAGAGGTAATAATGAGGAAGGAGAGCATTCTAGTCATCAGAGACAGCCAGCTTAAATGTCAGGAGTCAGGAGATGAAGTCTCCTGTATGAGGAATATAAAGTATTAAATTAGCTTGGAGAAGAGGAAGATGCCACATTTCCCATTTCCTTGGTCCTTGGAAACAGTCTACCACCCTTATTTTAGATATTTAGATATTTGAGAGTATTTACTACTAAGCGTATAGGAAAAAATGCAGTGTGTTTTACCGTGACAATCAAAGTTATAAATGATGCAAGTTTTTCCAGTCAAACCCAATCTTCTATGCACTCTCACAGGAAACTGCTTGCATCTAGCTCTTCTTTAATTTCCCTTTTCCTGCATGACTCATCCCCTACTTTTGCACCTGTCCCCAGAGTTAGGTTGTTTGATGCTATCTCAGTTCTTTTCCCCTGTACAGTGTATTTGGTTAGAAAAATATTATAGTTGTCTTAGCAGCTCTGGAATCCATTGGTCTGACCCCATGTTGTAATAGATAGTCATCTTTTCAGATATCCACTTTTTTTGACCATCACTGCTGGTTAACTTATTCTACTCTCCCATCATAGATGTTGCCAAGAGTCTTGGGTCTCTAACTCCTTTCATTCATCGTAATTCAACAAGCATTTATTAATGCTTTATATGTTCAAGACACTGTGGTAGGCCCTAGGGATGCAAATGTAAAAATGAAACAATCCTTATTCTCAAGAGATCACATTCCATTATATGAAAAAATCTCTTCCCTCTCTTTTCTCCCCAGTATAACTGGTTGAAAAACTGGACAGATGTATACCACATGTCAATGCAGCTTGATGAATTCAAGACTCTTTGAATGGAGGGGCAGGTAGGTGGTACAGTAGGTACAGCACTGGCCACAGAGACAGGAGGACCTAAGTTTAAATCTGGCCTTAGACATTTACTAGCAGTGTGCCTCACAAGTCACCTAACCATGATTGCCTCAAAAAAAAAAGACTCTTTGAATGTCTGGCTCAATATGAATTTATTTTGGTTAGGTGATGGGGTTAAGTGACTTGCCCAGGGTCACACAGCTAGTAAGTGTTAAGTGTCTGAGGCTGGATTTGAACTCAGGTCCTCCTGACTCCAAGGCCAGAGCTGTATTCACTGTGCCACCTAGCTGCCCAGCTCAATATGAATTTGACAGGAGGAGGTGTCTAGTGGAGTATTCCAGGGATCTGGTTGTATCATTTGCCATTTTTGGCAAATAGCTTGGATGAAGTCATGGAATCATAGGTGGTATGCTTGTCAACTTTGTAGATGAGAAAAAATAGGGAGAAATAGTTAATGTATTGAATAACAGACAAAACCCCCAAAGATCTTGATAACCAATTCAAGTCAACACACATATCAAGCACTAGGTTCTGTGCTAAGTGCTATTACATAGGATCCTTGATGGATTGTAGAGCTTGAAGGGCTAGAATATTGGGCTAAATCTAATAAGATGAGATTCCATGGAGAGAAATATCCTATACTTGGGTTCAAAATACCAATCTCACAAGTAAAGGGGAAGAGGAGGAGTAGGGGTACGATTTGTTAGAAAAAAATATCTGGAGATTTTCAAGGACTACAAGCTCCATGTGAGTCAGAAGTGTGATACAGTAGCCAAAAAAGCTGATGCAATCTTGGACTAACTTAAGATAGTCATGTTTTCCAGGAATAGTCAACAATTTTCTTTTAGCCTTAGATTTGACTCTGAGTCTATTGAAATTTTTGCTATACCATACTGCCTCTGGCAAGTGCCCTATGTCCCCCACCTCTCAGGTGTAGTTCTATGTAGGAAAAAGAAAACTCTGGTGTAGCCTCATAATACCCAGCAAGTCAATGTAACTTAAAGCTTCTCTTCCACTCTGTGCCCCTCTTCAAAGAAGAGAATCAAATTCAATATGTCTCCTTAGAAGCAGAATTTTGGAAAGAAAGTGTCTCTTCCAGCACACTGAGGCCATGGTTTTTCCCAACTGGCCAGGGTTGGGGATGGAGAAGGACCTATTAGAGAAACCCTAGCTACATCTTCCCTTCATTTCCAGATCCTTTGTGCAGCCATGGAAGCTCTATTTCCTTGCTATTGCTCCTGTCTCCCACTGCACATGAATCATTGAGGGCCTGTGACTGACCTGACTGTCAAGCAAAAGTAATTGATGGCCATAAATTTGGCCCTTTGCATTGCCCAGGGGTAAGGATCCTTTTATTTCATGGGTGCATCATAAATTACCAACTCACAGCCAGGTTCTGGAGTTGTTTGTCTTTCCTAACTCCAATTAAAGTTCGTCGGATTTGATGTGTGGACTGAGCATGGAATTAGCTCCTGAGCCATGACCCTAGACCTTCTAACACTTGAGGTTTGCACGTTTGTTGTAACTCATTAAGATGTGCTGTCCCTAGAACATTCACATTGACTTCAACCTTTGAGGCTGTGGAGGCAGCAGTTCTCAAGGATGTTTGTAGAAATTACTTTGAAGACCCCTCCTCACAAAGCTTTAAGTATTGTAATTTTTCTTTGCCATTCTGACTTCTCCATAGCTAGCATTTATCTCTGTAGCACCTTACACCCTCTCAGTCATTTATTAAAAAAAAAAAAAGATAGCCAGAGAAAAAGCATGTGGAAATATTACAAAATGAGCTGGATGACCTAGGTTTAGAGCCACAAATTGAGTGAAATGAGCAGATCTGAATTATTATTGGAGGGATAGGATTTTTAAAAAATTAGTTTTTGATCTCTTTTGCTTTTAACAAAACACATCTATCCTCACTTGCCCTCCCCAAAAGCCACCTCTTTCACAATGAATTAAAAGAAAAAAACTAATTCATCACCTTTGCAAAAAAAAAAAAGTAAGGAATTGCATTCTCATATCTTCACATTGGAGCCAACCTAAGTTGTAATTTTTTAAAAATGAAATTTTTTACATTTTGTTTTTATAATTACTTTATATATATATATATATTCACCCCCCCAATCCATCCAGTGTAATAAAGCAGAAAAAGAAGAGAAAAAATCCACTAAAACCAAACACACATCAATAAAATCTGACATTGTATTCAGTGTTTCACATCAATAGTCTTCCACCTATGGGGACAGTGGTAGTGTGTACTCCTGTATGCCTAATTTTTTGGGCCAAACTTGCTCATTATGAATTCATGGCATTCAGTTTCAATTGTTATGTTGCTGATTTCATGGAAATTGTTGTAGTTGTGTATTTGTCTTCCTAATCCTGCTTACTTCACTTTGTATCAGTTCATGTCTCCTTGTGCTTCTCTAAAATGTTTATATTACTTGAATCTTAAAAGAGCAATATTTCAATACATTCATGTACCACAACATGTTTAGTCCTTCCCTAATCAATGGGCATTTAACATAATTCCAGCAGTAAGATCTCTCTATCAAAGAATATGGATATTTTACTCACTTTCTTAGGGTGGACTAATTCACAATTCCACCAACAGTATTTTGGTGTTTTTGTCTTTCAAGTATTTACTATTCCTCTCTGTCATCTTTGACAATTTTCCAAATGAACAGTGAAACCTCAGTTTTGAATCAGAGGCCAAAACCTGCAGGACTTTCAAAAGAATATGGCATATTTGACTAGCTGCAAGACTGAGTCAAACTAGTCTACCAGTGAACTGAGAGAAATCCCAGTTTCCCCAAGGAAGGCAATAGTCACTGAAAGGTGAAGGCCTGAAGCCAACCTATGGTACCTTAATGACTGTCTTTGTCATGCCATCTGCAACTTCATCCAGGAAGAAGGGCCTACCAGTGCTCTTCCAGGAAGGCCACGGTTCACATATATTCTCAGTAGCTACAGAACAGAGATGCATATGTCCATTCCTATTCTCACTGCCTTTTTCATGAGAAAAACACTTAGGTTTGAACCTAGTTCTTATACTTATTAAGTGTGATCATAGGTAAGTTAGGTAATTTCTCTGAGCTTCAGGTTCCTCTGTGAAATGGGAATTAACAATATTATAGTATCTACCTCAAAGGGCTGTTACGAGGATTAAATGAGATATAATATAGAGAAAGTAAAGGAAAGATTGTCATAGGGAAAGAAGCTCTAGGTTTTGAGGCCGGGGGCCTGGGTTCAAATTCTAGGTCTACCACTTATTTTTATGTAATATTTGGTAAATCACATAAATTCTTTGTGCCTCACTTTCCTTATCTATAAAATGAAGAGGTTGAACTATATGGTCTTTGAGGTTGCTTTTAGTTTTAGGTCGAGGATAATAAGGCAGACCTGCACAACTTGGCAGTATGTAGGGGTCAAAATTAAAATAGACTAAACTTCTTTGGGCTGCAGAATAGAAATAGACCAATGATGGTTGGTTGCCATGGGTCATGTGACAAACAGGAGAGTGTGCAATGGCAACCCTACATTTTTCATGGGCCATGCAAAATCCTTTGGTGGGCTGCAGTTGGCCCATGGTTTATATGTTGTGTAGCCCTGTGATAAGGGCTTGGTTAATCTTAAAATACTTTAAAAGGCCTGCTATTTTTTTTTTTTATTATTACTGTTCTTTGCCATCCTGTCTTCTGACTTCAGTTCTTCTGTGTCATTGGTTTCCTTGAGCCCAAATAAAAGGGCTTGCCAATGAGTCATAAAGGGTCTTCAGAAAAACGTGCTTCCCAGCAAGAAAACCAGAACTGGCTAGGAATGGAGAAGGCAAAACTTGGGGTATTTCAAGCAGTTCTTTGTCTTACTCCTGTAGTTACCCAATAGCATAAGTGGGTGTGATGACAGTGAAGAACCATTATCAGCTCCTGCAAGTAAGAAAAGATACTCATCTGATCACTAGCTCTATGGAGGTGGATTTGCTTCCTTCCTACACCCCACAGAAGTTCAGAATGGTGGTAAAGTGATAGTGGTGTTAGATAAGGAGGAATCCTTTAGACCCATTAGTTTCTCCTTTAGTGTTGAAGGGAAAAAAAAAAGCTTGTTTTATACCCTCTGATGCCACATATCAAAGGTAGTTTGGTAGATAGATGGATAGATAGACAGATAGATGATAGACAGATGATAGACAGATAGACAGATGTTATTCATATACTATGTGCCAAGTGCTGTGCTAAGCACTGGGGACACAAATACAAGAAATCAAGATAGTCTCTTTCCTCAAGGAACTTACATTCTATTGGTAGAGGACGACACATAAAAGGGGGGGCTGGAAGAAAGTGAGTTATGGTGTGGAGATGGCTAGGAAATCCTTGGCGGCCTGTTTACTGGAAACATAAGATGAAAGCTCAGAGCTAGGAGACCCAGAAGGAGTTCAAAGTTGTGGAGAGAGATGACATGATGACTAGAGTGAAAGCAGCATGGTGAGACAATCATAATTCCTAAAGAGGTAGTCCACCAGCCTCATCTACTGAAAGAGAGTTTAAAAAATGCCACTGATACTCTAATTCATATGCAAAGTCACATTCTCTTTTGTGTGAACCAAAGTAGCAGTGGTGTCTTTCTTTTCTAGTTCTGTCATGTTGAGGAGGCAATTTAAATGTGTGTATGGATATAGGGAATGGAGGAGGGAAAGAAAGCAATATGAACCAAGTTTAAAAAAAAATCAGAGCCCTGGTGGATGCAAGAAAAAGAAAATGACTTTTCAACTCCATCATTTTGCTAGCACGATCTAGGGACTGAAATTCAGGTCAATCAAAAAGGAAAAGAAACTGGACATTCCTCACAGGGCAAAAGAGAAAGCACTGTTTGATTAGTAAACATTTTAAAATGTTCATATTAGTAAACACATTTCCAAGAAAGAAAGCTAGTCTTTGAGAGCCAAAGATGCATATAGTAGATAGAATGTTGGACTTGTAGTGAGGAAGAACTAGATTCAAATACCACTTCAGATATTTATGTGAGATCCCAGGCAAGTAATTTAACCTCTCTGAATCCCACTTTTCTCATCTGTAAAATCAGGAAGGAGAGGGTTGAACTAGATGGATTTTATGATTCCATCTAGATATGTCTATGACCCTGGGAGGTGCAAGGTCTAAAATGAAGCAAAGGGGAAAAGATTAGGGTTTTTACTCCTTGGCATTCATTCAGGCCATCAACAAGAGAATAGATGCTATGTCATCCTTCCTGTATTGCTACTGAAGAGTGGAAAGCATTCTCAGTATCAACCTGAGTTCAAGAAAAACAGCCAATGTAGCAAAATTGAAGCCTTTAATCTGAGCAAGTAAGTTACAGCTCAAGGTGCTGGTGTACTCAAGGAGGGAGCTGGGAACAGCATTTATATAAGATACTAAAGCAAGGGGAACCGCCAGGCTGCAGGTGGGAGGGCTTAGGCAAAGGGATTGGCCAAACTACAGGTGAAAAAGGTTAGGCAGAGGGATTAGCCAGGCTGCAGGTGGGAGAGGTTAGGGGCATCTCATAATTTCACTAGGTAAATTTTTTGCATAACAAACAAAAGTCCACAGAGAAAGCTTGGGAATCTCTGTAGGGGACAGTTTGAGACATTTGCAAAATTGGTCAGAGGCTGGGAGCAATAATGTCTGGTCAGTCTCAGGTAATTCTTGGGTCTGGGAATGGGGACAAAGTCAGATTCAGTCAGCTGAGTTTGACCTCACATAGAAGTGAGATGTGGTAGGAGAACCTATAGATAAGGCTTTTAGGATAGGAATGAATAAGCCACACAGAAATTTGAATGGAATAGTACACTTGAAATTGTGTTGAGATAGAGAGTAAGTAAGAAAGGAGAGATTCATATGTGTGTGGGGGTATGTGCCTTAACAGTGTGTTTGTGTACTTTTGAATGAGATTCAGTTTGGATTAGTGTCTCCATACATCACCCCCAAGGCATTCTGGTATTGTAGGTAATGTGTTAAGCTTGTAACCAGGAGACTTGGGTTAGAGTCATGTCTCATTCATTTCCTAGTGTTCTTTGGTCAAATCACTAACCTCAGAATCTCATTTTTCTCACCTGCAAAATGGGGATAATAATATATGACAGACCTGTTTTATGCCTTATAGTGTCATATATAAATTAATAGTTATTAATAAATAGATAATGACTATTAGCAGACTTTCAAAATCATTCTAGAAGGATATGCAAATGAATTCTTGTATTTGAGTCTTTGTAACTAGGTCTGAGAAAGAGCCCTGATTTTGATGTTAATCACCTGCAATTGGGAGAATTTCAACCACTAGTAGGTTGCACAGCTGCCGTGCCTCAAGGGAAGCATTTAGGTAGAAAGCAAGCCAAATTACCAAGGTTTGATTTGCTCACTGGATCTATTCCTTTGTACACCATATAGAAAAGGGCATGTAAAAAGAATAAATGGCTTGGGTCTAGAATATTCTGAAATATACATTTTCTCATGCATGTGAGAATGTACATTAGCTATGGTGCAAAACAAGGAATGTGAAAATTTGAATTCTAGTATCAATTATTTTCTCTTTTCCTTTCATCTTTCTCTCTCCTCTTCTTCTTTACTCCTACCTTTCTTTGTGTCTCTAGTACAATACACAGTGCTTGGCACATAGTAGGTACTTAATAAAAGCTTGTTGACTTGTTGAACTTCGCCATTTGCTAGCTATGTGGCTTTAGACAAGTCACTTAAGCTTCCATAGAGCCTATTTCCTCATTTGTAATGACTACTTAGTCTATTGCTTAGGGTTAGCACCTGACATCATAGGGTTTGATTAGTATGGCACTGAATGAGTAAATTAATTTTGGCAGAATTGTCATTTTTATTATAGTGAGTGGCTTGACCTACCCATGAACAATTAATATTTCTCCAAGCATTTAGATCTGTTTTTGTTTGTAAAAAAAGTATCTCGTAATTGGGTTCACATAGTCGCTGAGTTTGTCTTGGCAGGTAGACTCCCATGTATTTTGTAATATCTACAGTTATTTTAAATGGAATTTCTCTTTCTATCTCTTCCTACTGGATTTTGTTGGTAATATATACAAATGCTGATGACTTATGTGAATTTATTTTCTATCCTGCAGCTTTGCTAAAGTTTTTAATTGCTTTGAATAGTTTTTAGTTGATCTGCTAGGGTTCTCTAACTATGTCATCTGCAAAGAGTGAAGAGTTGCCAGCTCCCTGTCCGGAGCACCTAGTACTGTTGAGGTTTAGAGGTTTAAGGGTGCTGTGACCCCAAAATAGCATCATGCAGGTCCTGCCTGAATGAATTTGACCCACACCTTCTTTCAGCCAATGACAAGGTTTATTGAAGATCTGCCATGTTGGCCAGACTTTTAAGGAATCTGAACATTTGTGAGCTATTGGCTAGATTTTAAGAATCTGAGCCCCTTAATGGAGGCAAGATGGAGCTTATATACAGAAAGACTGGGGGAGGGATCTAGGAGGGGCCAAGTGGTTTGGGGTGACTGGAGAGGGTCTAGGGAAGATCTTCATGGGAGTGACTGGGAGGTAGAAAGGGGGCTAGATAGGATCAATGGTGAAAAGTAGGGCGGGGGCCATTGGGAGGTAATAGACAATGAAGGCTGCTCTGGATCTGAGATAAAAGAATTGGAAGATTGGGTGTAGCCACAATGAAAGGCCAATTGAGAGGATTACTGGGATGATACCTCAGATGAATGCCAAAGACTTCACCATGTGGTAGAGGGAGAAAACTCAAGGAGAGTTGGTGGGGGAAGGGGGGTTCCCAGGCACCCCATCATTCCCCCTCAAACAAATAAGATCCAAATTCTTTTGGGGTAAGGGACAAAGGTCTTGGCTTGGGCCTGTACCCCATCAGTGCTAGCAAATGTGTCTCTGTAGTCTCTTTCTTTCTTGAGTTTTAAAAAAAAATTATTTTGGCTAGGCAATGGGATTAAGTAACTTGCCCAGGGTCACACAGCTAGTCAGTGTAAAGTGTCTGAGGCAGATTTGAACTCAAGTCCTCCTGACTCCAGGGCTGGTACTCTATCCACTGTGCCACCTAGTTGCCCCATGTAGTCTCTTTCTAACTAATCGCCTTACTATCTCTGATTTGAGAGTTCCAAAAGTTGCTGCTGTTGCTGTTGCCACCTCCAAGGTCCTCAGCTGATATTGCTGCTCTGGGCCAGCCCCCATCCCAGTGTCATAGATATCCCCTTCTGATCTCCTAAATTTGATGAGACATTCTTTTAAAGTTTTTTGGAGGGGAATATTGGGAAAGCTCAGCTGCTTCTGTCTTGATAACATTACATTTTAAAACAAAGTCAATATGTAGCCCACAGCGAGTTTGTGTACACTTGAGTTTGACACCATTGATTTAGTGCACTAACAAGTTAAATGATTTTCCCAGGGTCACAGGACCAGTATCTGTCAAAGGGGGGACTTAAGCCCAGTTTTGTTTTTGTTTTTTTTTTTTTCTGGCTCTGAGGCTAGCTTTTTCCCCCATTATAGCATGGCTTAGTATACAACACCAAATAATTGTTCATTATTTTTCTCTGAAGTCACTTTTGTTGGCTGCTTTGATCAGAGTTCTAACAGATTAGAAATGTAGCATGAGCTGCATTCTGACGTAAACAATGATTTATTTTGTTGAACTATACATATTTGTTACAAGGCAGGGCTTTTACTTGGGGAGGTGGACCTAGGTTATTGGGTGGTGACAGATACATATAGAGAAAGACCATCTTGTCTTAGGTCTCTGACTGGCTCCCTTTTTGTCACTGAGGGACCTCAGCTCTTGACTTGTGCTAACACCTGGTACAGTCTTGTGGGGAGTATACACTCTAAAATGAAGGGTTAGGGTCCTTTTCTTGTTGTTTGTTGGTTCTGGGGGGCAGTTGTGATATAGTGGAATAAGAACAAGCCTCAGAACCAGAAAGGCCTGGGTTCACTCCCACCCTTTTCCTTTGGCAAGTCACTTATCCTTCCCAAGCTCTAGGCAACTCTCTAAGACTGTAAGTTTCAGAGAAGGTGCCGCCCTGAATTGGTAGAAGGACTTTTCTTATTGGGGGTTCCATATATAAATGAAATCACAGATCTAGTCCCTAACCTATTCCTGTAGTTCTTTATGATCTTATCTCAGAGCCGTAAGTCATTTGTACTTAGGTTTGTCTCATGTCTAGGGTCTCCTCTAAAAGAGCCTAGAAAGGTAATTAATGTACAATGAAGATACAGGTATATACAATGTAGATGTAGGTATAAGATATTTATTTTGTCCACAGAAAACAAATGCTGAAATATATGTCATAAGCAGATATTAATGAAAATGTTAAAAAAACCCTACATAGTTAACTTATATTAGCATATATGTGCACACACACACACACACACACACACACACATATACACTAACCTATATATAACTCTCTTAGGAGATTGATTCTTGCAACATGAGCCAGTAGAACTACTGAATCAGCATTTCATCTTTATTGTGGCTTTGTACTGTCTGAAGAACTCCTTCAAACAAGACAGGTCATATCTTGGGCTCACGCTCCTGTGGACAGTCTTCTCCAAGGAGGCTATATTTGCTGAAACTGTTCTTGCTGCTAATCAGCTCCAATTGAAGGAGCTAGGAGGTCTTAACTTCCTCATATTACAAGGTCACATCCAAGGCATTTTCTCAAGATTACTTTTAGGTCACCCTATGTCCAGGGAAAGAAACAAAGCATAAGAAACAGCCAAGAACCCAAGGTCTATTCTCAGGCTCCCCTAAGCAATACATTCCAGGTGCCTTGAGAGATAAAATTGGTGCTGGGATGGTGGGAGTGGGGAGAAACCACAGCAAGTTCTATTCCAGAGGCATCACTACTACACATTCCAGAGAGGGGAAGAAGAGAGCAAGAACATAAGTTGTAACTCCTTTTAAAGCCTACTGAATCCTGGCTCTTGAGGGCCAGCAGCTAATGCTTTTCAAGAATGACCTTCTACCTTATGCCATCACTGGGACCAGGGAATTTCTGCCTCATCCCAAACTGCTAAATCTTAGCACTAAGCCAAAGCCCCTATGGTCTACTGGAAATAACTCAGGTGAGCACAGTTCAGTTTCATGCATGATCCAATGAGGTATGCTCTAGCTAGAGCAAATTGGGGGTGGAGTGGTGGTAGTAGTAGTGGTGGTAGTGGTGATTACCTCCATTATATAACCAAAAAAGAGGAAAAATAAAACATTTTTTAAATGCACAGAAGAAAAAAGTTGAAGGGGTCACAAACAGGAGAGTTTTGTTGCCTTAAATTTAATATATAGCATTCCAAAAGTCTTAGTTAAGTTTTAAGCTAATAAGGTTTAAAACTGCACTAAAACTTTTAGGCCGCGCTGTATCTATGTCTATGTTTATGGCAATGTTTATGTCTTTTTGTCGATGTCTATAACTTTGTCTATGTGTCTGTTTTGATCTTTATGTCTATGTCTATATGTTTATGTCTCTCTCTATGTATATATATGTGTGTGTGTATGTGTGCATGTTGTGTATGCTTTAAAAAAACATATATGAGGGCAGCTAGATAGCACAGTGGATAGAGCACCAGTCCTGGAGTCAGGAGGACCTGAGTTCAAATCTGGCCTCAGACACATAATACTTCCTAGCTGTATGACTCTGGGCAAGTCACTTAACCCCAATTGCCTCACTAAAAAAAAACACACACACAACAAAAACATAAATAAAGTTCACAGTTTCATGTATTTTTTACATTTCCCTTATGAGTTGGTTTGCTGCCAACATGGTGTAGAAGGAGAAATTTGAGTTTAAAGCTTGCCTCTAATACTAACTTTTGAATGACCATGGACAAATCACTTAATGTCTCTGAACCTCAGTTTTTTTTACTCATATATCTGAGAAGTACCAACATCACAGAGTTGTTATGAGGATATGAAAAGTGCTTCTTAAACCTTAAGATGATAGATAAATGTTAATTATTATTTCTACTATTATTCTAGTTCCCCAGCAACTGAGTTCTGGCCTTGTACCCTAAAGGCCTTCCAGCGAGTAGATTTCCTGCTTGGTACCTCAGGTCTTCCAGACCATAGATTCTATGATTTATGTTGCTTAGTACCTTTTGTTGGACTTTTGCAATGCTGATGGCCTACCTAGTTGTCCACTGATTGCTTTCTGCTTGTGCTTCTATTGGGATAACCTCATTTGCCCTGCTCAGTTGTACACACTGGATTTTGTCCACATTCAGGCTCTTTTCACAGAATCTTAGATCTAGAAGAAACCTTAGGGATCATCTATTCCAAATGATACCTAAACAGAATACCCTTTTTATCATCATTGAAATCCAACTTCCAAGTAATGATCTATAGTGAGAAAGAACTGATAGGGGATGGGCTCAAGCTGAGACCTTTGCCCCCTTGCCCCAAAAATAATTTGGGTCCCATTTGTCTAAGGGATTCTCCTTGAATTCTCCCACTTGATTAAGGAGGTCTCTGGTGGTCCCCTGAGGCCATAATCCCATCAACTGGCCTTTCATTGTGGCTACACCCAATCTCCAAATTCTCTGTTACCCTTAACCTAGCCTAGCCCTCCATTGTCTTACCTCCCTATGACCAGGCCACTTCCCACCATTAATCCCATCTAGGCTCCTTTCTCCCTTGGCCATGTGGTCCAGGTCCCTGGCTTTCTATTACCTCACAGTCCTAGTAGAGTACTTGGCCACTCCTAGATCCCCCCATAGTCTTTCTGTATATAAGGTCCATCTTATCTCCATTAAGGTGCTCAGATTGTTACAATCTAGCCAATAGCTCACAGATGTCCAGATTCCTTAAGCATCTGGCTAATATGGCAGATCTTTAATAAACCTTGTCTCTGCCTGAAAGAAGGCTTGGGTCGAATTCTTTCAGACAGGACCCTCATGTTGTCATTTTGGCGTCCCAGACCCCTAAACCTCTAGACCTCATCAGAACTACAACTTTCTAAAAATAGCCACCAAAGATTTTATTTTTATAATTTTTTTGGCTAATAATACCCACCATTTGATCTTTTGCTTAATGGATTAATCACTTAGTTTGAGATTTATCCTTTGGACTCACATTACCATATCTCTGTCAGTCTAGTTTTTAACTAACCAATCTTTGGCTTTTTGTTCAGACTTGACAATCTTTACCCAATTCTGTGAGTTTCCATCAACTCCTGATTCCAGACATTCCCAAATTTGGCCTCTCCTACTGCAGTCCACTCTGGGTTCTGACATTAACCTTAAATTTTTTTATGGGAATTTTAAAATTTACTTTCATTGGATTTTATTATTTGGTGCTCAGGGCCATTTCTCTGAACATTTGACTGGCTCCTGAAACCTGTCTCCTGTTAATATTAATCTCACCTGCCTAAAACCTGACACATGAAATAATAGTATTAAGGGAAGACTTTTGACATTACTGAGATAAAAAACCAACAGAAAGGAAGAAGGAAATATAGCATCTACACAATTTTTAAACCATCCCAAGGGATTTACTAACTCTGTTTGTGGAAGGACCC
Source organism: Phascolarctos cinereus (assembly GCF_003287225.1). NCBI lineage: Eukaryota > Metazoa > Chordata > Mammalia > Diprotodontia > Phascolarctidae > Phascolarctos > Phascolarctos cinereus. The sequence goes on along the minus strand of NW_027555958.1, from coordinate 161,530,175 downwards.
CAACTGACTTCATCCCTGTACTTATCTTTGAGGCATGTAAATCTACCCTCCAAATCAGCCCATTAGGAGTCTTCTCAATGTAGTTTAATCTGTAACCTAAATTAGTTTGTCTATAATCTGTTTAACTAGGTCTGTTTCACTAGCAAATGTATGAGACTATGATTCTTTTTAAGTGTCTTTGATCTTCATAGCCATAATGATTGCTATATGTTAAAGAAAAAAAATTGGGGCAGCTAGGTGGCGCAGTAAAAGAGCTCTGTCCTTGGAGTCAGGAGGACCTGAGTTCAAATCCAGCCTCAGACACTTAACATTGCTAGCTGTGTGACCTTGGGCAAGTCACTAACCCCAATCACCTCGCCAAAAAATAAAAAATAAAAAATTATCTATTTCTCTGATGTAATTTCCCCAACAAAGTCACCTTCTGCAGTCCAAATCAGGGGCCAGGGCTATTTTCCTATATCTGAAATCTGTGCTGAAGCATAATAAAGCCTAGGTTATAACCCTTAAAATTTCTGCATTGTTGATAGCATTATTTGGCAGCACTTACCTATTATATGGGAACACCTGGTTTTCCTATAACAAACTGTTATCAGTCATTACTTATCTAACTCTCCTTTTCTCCAGTCATTGGTAGAGAACAACTTCTTAGGCCATCTTGAATCTTCTTTAAGCATTTAAAGTCCTTCTGTCACAAATATCCTATACTTAGGGCTTCAAGATTGTTTGACTCAAAAGCCCTGCCAAAAACTTCCATTTATTATTTAATTTCTCTAATAGGATGGACCTTTAGGGTCCTTTTATTAACTTTTCTACAGAAAGTTCACTGGTTCTTTCAATTCCCTTGATTCTACTTTTCTTTATGAACTAACATGAAGGAGGAGAAATCAAATTGTAGCATGAAACCACTGGCATGTGTTAAAGCTGAGTGATGGTATTTTTTTTTTAATCAATGAAAACCAATTTCTAAATTTCTCCAGTTCTCCCTCCCATCAGGTAGTTTAAAACTTATATACAATTGATTTCTCTATTAAAGAATTTCAGGTTCCTAAAAGTTTTATAGCCTGGTGGTTGATACTGATCTATGATACAAACTGCTCACCCTTAAAGGAAGTATGACCTCCTCTTTCCAGAATATTTTTGAAACACTTAAATAGAAGATAAATTGATTTGTAAACAGAGCCAGACAATGATTTTCTTCCATCTTACTCTGGGGGGTGATTTTGCCCAGAGCTGAGCTAGGGGTGAAGAGGGTAATATGCAATTGAAAATCTTTTGAAAAAAAAAAAGGTTACTCCTTGTGATTCCTACCAGCATATTCCAACTATGGTAGAATAGTTGCAACAGTCTTCCTTCTTTACAGTATATCAAATGAGCTACTATCAATATTCAGAACAGTCACAGTGGCTGTTAAATCAGAGGCACTGGGTACTATTTACCATCTAACAGAAGCAAAATACTCTCTGATTTTGCTGCAAAAAATGGTAGGGGATTCCAAGAATGAAACAGGGCAGATGGATGCGGGTGAGAGGAGTGGCTAAAGTATGGAGCCTGTGAGGGAAGATTAGTTCATTTCTCTTATTGGGCTTCCCTCCAAAAAGAGTCATCTGGTTAGTTGGCAAATACAGAATCAAACAACCATGTGCCAGATGTGCATTACTGCTGTTGAGCCATCTGTAGCATGCTCCTGTGCCATATGCCAGTTTTATATCGGGTTGACTAGGGTATCTGAGGCAAAATTCACAGTGCAGTTGTTTCTGTTATTATTCTTGTAGATTTGATCAGAAAAAAAAATGTAATGATCTCCAGCTATACTGGAAACTAAGCAGAATGTAGTTTGGGATGATTGCTGCCAAGACTGCTCATGATCTTAATTCAACAGCTTAGAAACAAACATGAGAGAAAGTAAGCTTAGGGTGGGTATTAGCAATGATGGGGCACTGTAATCTGAACCATTCAGTTGCCTTCTCAACATCAGTCATCTTTGCCATCCTTCCCACCCTCCCCCACTTTGCTCTCCCCACTCCATCCCCCCCAAATAAAACAAAACAATTGTCTCCATTTTATCCCTCTAGCTTACAATAATAAAAAGATAGTATGATAAATGAAGGGAAGACCAGTTGTTCCCTGCTCAATAAAATGAAGGTCAGTAGTTAATTATTTCAGAAATATTGGTCTGCTCAGCCCTTGAAAACTTGAGTGAGTAAAGCAGCTTTATTTTGAGAGTTCCACAGTCAATTTAATAAATGTACACGCTATTAAAAGAATATCACAAGGGAAGAAGAATTAGAAAATTTTGAATTAACTTCTGTTTACACATCAAGCAAATGAGCTAATTGTTTGTTTGTATAACCGATTGTTCCTTGATTACAGGCCATTTATCCCCATTAATAAAGGAAACAAGTTTGCATTTTGTAGATGGCTGTCAAGCTCAGTCAACATTTTTTTCTGTACCTACTTCAAGACTGCAGGGCTTCTTAAACATTTTCCACTTGAGACCCCTTAAGCAGTTCTTAAACTATGGGTTCTGACCCCATATGAGGGTCAAACCCAATTTAAACTAAGAAATACTTTTTTCTTTTTCTTCTGGAATTGTGATTTCATTGGTTAGAAACCTCTCTTTAGTAATGCACATTGACAACTGTTCTGCAGCTTTCGCTCTTAGAAAGTCATCCCAAATCTTCTTGTCCTTTTATGTCCCAATAGAAGTGTAAATGCAATCCTAATTCACTTATTTACTAATTATCTTTTCCAGCTGTTAGTATTCTTTAACCATTAGAAATACATATATATCTTGAACTTACTAAATATCTGGCTGAAACCCAGAGGAATGGGGCTATTTAGTTTTTTCTCTTAAAAATGTTTGAAATGATATTATTATGCAAAATTTTGCTTGGACTAAGTAAGTTAAGAAAACATTAGGATGTAGCAAGGAAGGAGTATTCTGTACTGAGTTTCTGAATCAAAACTTGGGTGCTGATACACTCTGAAGATATGTTTTGTAAATGCTTTATTCGTATTTCCATACAATTACTGTATCTTAAAAGTATGCTTAGAAAAGCAGTCCCTATTTTCACTAGTTTGAGATCTTGCAAAGAAACCCTTAAGTGATCAACAAAAAGTCCCATTAAGTTCTGGGGTTGTTAAGGAGTTAGCTCTGGGATTCATATGTCCAATTTTATGGGAGTATATAAGTTATGCAGTTAATATCTGATAGTGATATTATGGATTACTGTGCAGGGATTATGTGTATTTGTCAGAAACTGCTCTGTTAGGTAAACAGGCAATTAGCTTGTTTGTTTTAAGTGTAAGCAGAGAAAGGAAAGCACAGAGGTGTGAATCAACAGCAATTCTGATTAAAAAGATATGTTTTTTTTTTCCCTCCACACAATCATAGAACCTCGGTGTGTGAAGGGACTCTGGGGACCATCTAATATAACCAGTATGTACAGAAGAATAGCCTTCTCTAACCTCTGGGTATTGGAAAACCCCTAGCTACCAAGGCAGCCTACTGCACCTAAGGCTTCCTTTAATTTTTAGAAAGTTTTTTCCCTCCAATATTGGGCCTAAATCTGCCTTTCTACATCTTTTATCTATTATCCCCAGTTCTACTCTCTGGGGTAAAAAAGAATAAACCTAATCTTTCTCCAACCAGAGAGTCCTTCAAATACTTGAAGGTGACTCTCAATCATGGCCCCAGCTAAGTCCTTTCTGCTGTAGACTGAATAACTTCAGTTCTTTCAGCAGATCATTTTCATTCTTTGGACTCCACCTCCATGACTCAGCTTCCTTCTTCCTCTGCTTCTGTAACCCCCTTCTCCTATTGGTAAGTACTTCCTAGAACCTTCATTTTGAGGAAGGGCCCAAGGACAGCCATCTTTCATTCTCCAGATGCTACCACCATGCCCTTATGTAGTATCTCCTACTATGCCCTGTTTTTCATCTCCTTTTATGTGTTGTCTTCACTCATTTTATTATCATAACAATCCAGTGAGATTGGTGCTTTTATTATCATCCCCATTTTACAGAGAAGAAAGGAATTGGGGGCGATAGGGGTTAAGTGGCCTGACCAGGGCGAAATAACTAATAGTTAGCTAAGTCCAAATTTGAACTCAGGTCTTCTTGACTCCAGGTCCAGGGCTCTATCCCCTGGTGCCATTTAGCTGCCTAGCCCTTGACACAGTGCTTGGCATACAGTAAAAACATAATAAATGCTTCTTGATTTGACTTGACTTGTATAGCATATTCTCCACTCACCATTCTAACTCATCTCCTCTGGATATATACATCAGTTTGTCACTTCCTGAGACGTGAAGCTTAGAACTGAACACAGTCTTCTAGTTGTGGGTCTGACCAGAATACAACCGAACTATCATCTCCTATCTGGGCACTGTACCTCTCAGTGAAATATAAGATGATTTTCATATTTTAACTTTTATGAATTAGTATTCTGCTAAAAATACTGACAATGAGTTTGAAGGACAACATAATGGTTAGGGGTAAGAGAAAGATGACTTCAGGACAGATCTGTGGCCCAGCAGTGGATGGGATGATGATGAAAGCAGAGGGAGAGGCAACCTCATGCAGTGGAAATAGCATTAGGTTTAGTCAAAGGATTTAGATCCAAAACTGGAAGAAACCTCAGAGGTCATTTATAAGGTCCCTTTTAGCTCTAAATTACAGCTTAGCACAGTCTTCTCCTAATTTTCTGCCATCAACACTGCTTTGGGACTTCTTTGGGCTTCTCCATCATGCCCTTTCCCTTCCCACCCCAATTTTCAGCTTCCTTTTGTGTGCTGTCTGTCCACATTTGATTATAAGCCGCTTGAGGGTAGAGACTATCATTGTTTTTATTTGTATATCTATCTTCTGCTTAGCACAGTTCCTGATTCATAGTAGGCACTTAAGAAATGTTTATTGACTGACTGGATGAACACTCATCAGGAATATTGTCATTTATAAAGGATCCCACTTACCTTCATAGCTCCTTGTTAGTATACTTTCAATGTGAGTTGATTTTGATAATCACAATTAAGTAAATATGACTCTTATCTTTAATCTAGTACTTTCCCTACCAACAGAGCAGAGAAAAACCATAAACCAAATAGCAAAACATTTAATAGTGAATAGCCAAGGAACATCAAGTAACATCATTTTTTTGCTTTTTAAAAAAAATTTATAGAATAAATATATTTCCGTGGAAATAAATATTTCCATGATATAATATAATAAAAAAGATGATTGCATGTGAAACTGGAAATCTACTGTGTACAACTTGCTATTCCTTTCAAATATACAACAAAATTATCCTGTAAATTTCTTTTTTTCCCTCCCTCCACCCCCCAGAGATGACTTCCATTAGACATAAATAGGCATATATGTATACACATATACATAATGTATTACATAATATGTAAAATATTTTATACATACTTCTATTTATTAAATCTTTCTCTGGATGCAAATAGCATCTTTCTTCATATGTTTGTAGTTAATTTGGGTATTTATAGTAGTCAAAATAACTTATTTGCTCAAAGTCATTCTTAAAATAACATTGCTGTTACTGTATACAATGTTCTTTTGGTTCTGCTCATTTTGCTCTTCATTATTTCATGCAAGTCTTTCCATATTTTTATAAGATAATTGAGCTCATCATTTCTTACAGCACAGTAGTATTCCATCACAATCACATACCACAACTTGTTGAGCCAAAAAGGTAAAGAAAGGAGGTTGAGCAGTATCAGATCTTAAATCATAAGGAAGTAATTATCAAAACTATCTGATATTGGCTGAGAAATAAAAAGGTAAATCAATGGAATAGAGTAGACATACAATTTACAGCAGCAAATAAACATAACCTTGTATTAGACAAACATGAAGATTTAAGATTTTGGGATAAGAACATACTTATTTTCCATCCCCACATACGAAAAGGAAAAAAATCTTTTGTAGATTCCCACATTAGGAGCCATGATAGGGAACTACCCATGACATTGACTGGATGGGGACATGGTCATATCTGTACTTTAGGAAGACTAATTTGATAGTTGAGTGGAAGTTGGACTAAAGTGCAGAGAGACTTGAAGCAGGGAGACCAACCAGTGAGTTATCAAAATAATCCAGCACGAGGGATAGGAGCCCACTCAGTAGGTAACAAAATGTTAGAGGAAAGAAGAGGGCACATATAAGAAATGTTATGAAGGTAGGTGTTATGAAACAGACTTGGCAACAGGTTGGATATGGAGGCTGAGAGAGAGTGAGAAATTGAGAATGACACCAAAGTTGTGAACCTTATTGACTGGGAAGCCAGTGGTTACCTAGATGGTAGCAGGAAATTTAGAAAGAGGTTAGAACTTGAGGGTGAAATTAATATGGTCAGTTTTAGACATCTTGAGCTTAATCTGTCTATGGGACATCCAATGTGAGATGCCCAAGAGGCAGTAATAAATATGAAATTGGAGGTCAGATGAAAAGTTGGGGCTGGACAAAAGGATTTGAAAGTCACCTACACAAGATGACAGTTAAATCTGTGGGAACTGATGACATCACCAAATAAACAGTTACAGAGAGAGAAGAGAAAAGGTCCAAGATAGAGCCTGTGGGACACTGATAGTTAATAGGCATGACCTGGAAAAAGATCAAGCAAAAGACAGTAGTGTCATGAAAACCTCCAGAGAAGGGAATGTTAAAGTGGGTGATGGCCAATGTCAGAGGCCAAAGAGAGGTCAAAGAAGGATGAGTCTTGAGAAAAAGCCATTAGACTTGATAATTGAGAGACCACTGGTAACTTATGAGAGAGCAATTTCAATTACATAATGAGTCAGAAGCAGTATTGCAGAGAGTTAAGAAGAGAATGAGAAGAAAGGAAATGGCATTAAAACTACATCTGACTTATCTAATGTTATTTCCCATCAACATCTGTAGTTGACCCTGTCCTTGCATTTCCTTGTCTCCTATCATTTGTGGCATGAGTGTCTGGGATGGCTCTGGGAGCCATACAGGAGAAAATGATCTTCCATAATGTAGGCCTAAGATCCCATACCCATTGCTTAAGAGTTTTTGACCATTCATAGGTTACATGACTATACTCCCAAGGGCAGAATTATTAAGAACTTAGGGCCTTTTAAAATCTTCCTTATAAGACAAGTGCCTAACATAGTGACCTAAGGTTACCTAGATATCTCATTTGATCTTCGCAAAAACACTGTGACCTCATTTGATCCTTGCAATAACACCGTGAGGTAGATTTTGTTATTATCTCCATTTTACTAGGAATCCAAGGTTGAGGGGAGTTAAGTGACTTGCCAGGGTTACACAGTTAGGATTTAAATCACATGCAAGCATTGCACACATTCTTTGCAGCCCCATTCTTCCTTTGAATATGGTGGTAATAGCAGTGTCATGAATGGAAATTATAATGTTTTTAAGGAGACATATAGGCCTTGCAACTGTATGTAAAGTACCTCTCATAGAGCAAGTTACTGAAAGCATAGGAATGGTTTTTAATATCTATGTCCATCCTGATGAACCACATTTTGACTACTTCCAACCCTGGTTGCTTTGATTTCATGTGACTTCATTCATTTCTATTAATTTCATTTCTCTCCCACAAATATTTATTTGACACTATTAAACAAGGTACTAGGGAAACAAAGTCCCAAATAAAATAAGTCCTTGGCTTCAGGACACTTACATTTGACTGATGAAACCAAAACTAATTTATGATTGTAATGGCTAGCTAGGCATAATACACCAAAACTTTGACTTCTTATTTTATGAATGCCTCCATTTCTGTTGTTGTTTGTCCTTAGTTTTTGAAGAGAACTAATGATATAGGGTGATGTCTTGACTAACATATAAATTGATGTAAGTGAGGCAAAGTTGTACAAAGTCATCAGCCTCATTCTCTCTTTCAGGGTCACTGAAGTCCAGTAGAAAAAATAAAGTCAAGATGACTGATGATGGCCTGGGGTACAGTGAATGACCTGGGTGTCTTTGCTGCCTGACCAAACTCCACAGCTTCTACTTCAGCCACCTTCATGGCCATTGGAACAAATTGTTTTTGTCCACTCATTCTGCTGGGGGAAGTCTTCATATGCTTGGGGTAGATAGACATCCCCTAACTCATTGACAGATTTGAGGCCTATTGGTTGCCCTCGACCTGGTTTAGCCCATTTGCCAAGACAGTTTTACTGGAGTGTAGCCACTATATGCTACAACTTTTTGGAGCCACAGGTAAGAGTGAGTGCTAGGTTGACATCAAAGGTGGATGAGTAGCCCTGAAAAAGGCTTGGTAAGCCTTCACACCAGAGGTGCTAGTCTTCCTTGAACAGCCCATACAGCAGCTGTTAGTAACCAACAAACAGCCTAATGGGGGAAGAAGGGAGAGGCATTGAGGGAGAGAGAAGGATGTTTTTTCTGTCAGATGGTAGTAAAATAGACCTGTGGTGCTTATATTTACAATTGGTCTACAACCTATTCTTCTCCCTACCTCCCCTCCCAATCCTAGGGGTGGGGAGCCTGTGAAGTTTAGTTTCAGTCAAATGGCCTTGCTTGAGACTTAGAGGGCCTCAAGTAACCTTGAGGCGACACGTTCCCCACCCCTGCCCTAACCCCTACCATTATGACCATGTCAATAAAGCAAACCAAGATCCTTGTCTCTCCCTACCTCTTAGGTTGCAGATTTTTGACTTCTTTTTCTCTTCAAGACTGTCCTTGATATAGATTTTAACCTGATTCTACATGTATAAATGTGCTTTGGGTGAAGTTGGGTAGGAAGTTGGATGTGGTTACATATAGAGTAAGGAGAACATGGTATGATTTGTCTCTGCTCCATATCCTCCATAAGGATGGCCTTAAAGATGACCAGAATGTCTCTATTTCTTCAGTGACCCTGAAGTCTGATTACAGATGCCAGCTTGTAATTTGGCCATTCTTTCTATTGGAAAATATTACTGTGGCAGAAGACTGGCATGGGAGAGGAATAATCAAAACATATGTGCTGACTGAAAGATATATGGGGTGAAGTGACTGATCCTACATACAAAACGATATGATAGTGTCAGGAGACCTAAGTTAAAATCTTGGCTCAGACACTTGCCAGTGTCTCTTAACCATGGGCAAGTCACTTAGCCTATCAGAGTTTCAATTTTTAGCCTGTAAAATAGGGCTAATAATACATGTGCTACCTACCTCACAGAAGTCTTATAAATTCCTTATAAACTTAGAGTACTCTATACATGTAACTTACCAACAATAACAAATAGAAATGGCAAAGAAAAGATTGATGATTTAAAAATTTAGTGAATTTGTTTTCATAATATCAAGGAATGATGGATTTAAAGGAAGAAGGTATTGAGAGCTTGGGGCAAGAATTCCACGCTTCCCCATCCACAATATTGGCATAGTCATATTCACTACTCTGCCTCTAAGTGGACCATACAGTTCAGAAAGCTCATCGTCATACATCTCAAAGCTCAGAAAATTCTTGTTATGATATTCATATTAATGTTCATTTTGAGATATTTTGTCTTTGTTGTTTTATGTATCTGAATAGTACATTTATTTTTTTACTTCTGAAAATTCTAATGACCATCTGTTGAACCAAGAACTAGGAAAGTTATTATGACAGCTACATTTCAGATTTTTCTGAGGAAACTTGTAAATTGCATAAATTAACTTTTAAAGAAATTTTGCAGATGATCCTAGATATCTATAAATTGACTTAAATTAAGAAATTTGGCTCTTTTAAATTCTGTTCAATTCCTCTAGAGAGGCGAGTTGAAGCTAGGTCTTTCCACTGTATCATTCTGTTCTTTGTTTTTCAATAACTAGTCTTTCTCATTTCCCATACCTTTTAAATGCAGGGATCCTCCAAACCTCTGCATGTTGCCCACTGCTCTTTTCTAAGCTTTCTCTCTTTATCATTGTTGGCTGATTCTTCTCTTTTTTCTGTTCTTCAGTCAAGGTGGGTCTCCAATCCCTGTGTTTCAGACAAGAGTCTGAGACTCAGAGCTCATCATAGACCATTAACTTTGCTAATATAAAGAACCTCAGACACTCAATAGCGCAAGTAAACAGATAACTGTAGTTGGTTACACAAATGAACCTATCCGTTCTTTAAAGAATACAGCGACAAGAAAACATTGCTCCAAAGCAGAGACTAAAGCTTTTAGCCTCAAAGAAGGAACACGAAACTCAAACCAGATGACCCACAGCTACTAGGGGCAGTAATCTGTAGCAGGTCATGCTTTCCAGCACTATTGTATGAACTTCTCTGTGACTTTGTTGGGTTACTTTATCAACGTGACCACCATAAGGATGAAGATCACAACTTAGCTACCCCACTTTGCCCTGTCCAAATCTTGTCTTTTTTTTTTCCTCTTGTAAATCAGGGATTGATAAACTCTGGGCCACTACCAGATCTGGCCCACTGCATGTTTTTGTACAATCTATCGATAAGTAAGGAATGTTTTTTTTAAAATATATTTTTAAATAGTTGGGAAAAAATCAAAATAAGAATAATATTTTGTGACTCATGAAAATTATATGAAATTCAAATTTTAGTGTCCATAAATAAAGTTTTATTAGAACACAGCCAAGCTCATTCATTTACATGTTGCTTATGGCAACTTTTATGCTACAGTGGCTGAGTTGGGTAATTGTGACAGAGAATGTCTATGGTACTCTTAGAATTTTACATTGCTCCTTGGTGCACTACAAATTATAGCAACACAGTTCTGACTTAGCACCATTTCAAATGTCATGAGTATCACTGTGCCATGTTTTTTTTTTTAATTGCCAGTGCATATTCATTATGTTGAAACGAGAAAAGTGGACTTCAAATGTTGCACTTTTAAGGCACAACGTAGTGTGTGTTATTTTGTTATTAGATTAGCTTACAAAGCACAATATTTATTATGCAATGACACCATGGGTGTGTCAAACATCAGCATTAACACATTAAACACTCATCACAATATTCCTAAGTCACAGGAAAGCAATGGTCAGAAAAATTAGAAAGTGTAAAATGAAATGTTTTATAACAGTAGAATTTCTTGAGAAAAATAAAAAGTGAAAAAGAGGCTGAAATCAAAATAAGTTTTGAATTGGCTCATTTGTTAACCAAGCAGGGAAAGTCATTTACCAATGATGAGTTAATTAAATCATGTTTGTAGTAGCCAAAGAAATATGTCCAGAGGAAATAAACTTGTTTGACTATTAGCCTTTTGGCTAAATGAAAATAATATGTTCATAAATTGATATCAGCGTTTGAATGTTCCTATTTGAGTGAAAAGACATTTTCAAAGATGAAATACATAAAATCTCATTCTAGATCAAAATAAACAGATGAATATTTGTAATCAATTAATGATAGGTAGTACTAACTTTGAACCTAAATTAAGTGAAGCGTTCCCCTTCTCTAAAAGGAATTCCATTTTTCTTATTAGTAGACCTGTATTACAAAAAAGTGTACCAAATTATTATTATTTTATTTTTATTTTCATCAATAAAAATTTGTGGGGATTTGTTGTCTCTTTTGGTATGTGAGTACTTAAGTAACATCTTTGATTTTCCTTCTTTGCCCATAAAGGCTAAAATATTTACTATCTGACCTTTTATAGAAAAGGTTTACTGACTCCTGCTGTAAATCATTCACATAGAATTCACTTAATGTCTGAGGTTCCTTTTCTACATCCTTTGATATAACATGAATAACTTATCATTTAACTCTTTTTTCCTTTCCTCTCCTTCCTCCCTGCCATTAATCTTAATCAAGTGAAAATGAAAAAAAATCTGTTTCTTTAAAAATTTTTCTTGTTGCTGTTTTTTTTTTTTATGTCACAATTACTTTGGAACAAACCCCTCCAACTTCCCCTCAGAAACCTACTATATTTTATAAAGAAAAACAGTAAGGCAAAACCAACTGGCAAAGTGACCAGATCTAATATTATATACAACATAACACATTCATAGTCCCCCACCTTTCCAGTGAATGGAGTGTGGTGTGATTGTTCATGTCTTCTCCATATCTCTCTCTTATTATGAGTGTAGCCCACTTCCTTTTCCAGACCTACACCTCCCAATAATATTGTTCATGTAGTGTTTCCCATGTAACCCATCTTTGGCAATGTAGTAAATCTTATTCATGCCCACAATGCATGTCTCTATTGCCCTTTGGAAGATCTACAACTTTATTCAGAGACTATGTTTTGTGTTCTGTATTTTTAGATACTCTATAAATAGACATTCTATTCTATGATCTGTGAGTAGTCATATGGATGGAGGAACTGAATCATATCAGTTTTAAGATTCACACTGTAAATGAAACTAGAAGATAAAAGGAAATTGCTGTTAAATAGAAGTATGGAAGTACATACTATGTATAGATATCTAAAAAATTTTGTGATTCCTTACCGTCTTTGTCCTTTTTTTTTTTTCAAATCTGCCACCATCATTGGCAGAAGCTGATAGAGGTTATATATGACCAAGGATAATTTATGATTTTCTTTGTTTAATAGGTGGCTATGACCACAAAATTCATTACTAAAAAGCCAGCTTCTTGGTGATGTCTCTCTCTACTTAGCTGGGCAGATCTTCAGAAGTTGAGATTGTTGCCAAGACCATTCCCCAAACCTTTCCAATATGACAAAACCTATAAGAGTACAATCATAACTTCATCACCACCCACCACTTTGCTAACTTTTCTCTTCTGCCCACAGGCCCTTTCAAGTATAGGAAGTCAAGACTTGAAGAAATTCCCATTCCTGTGCAAGGCAACTTACTCTTCTTTGTGACATATAAAATAGTAGAAAAGAAATATGTCCACCTCAACCAGGGTATTTTATGGCTTGTGAGCATCTCATTGCATTCTAGTCCTGAATTACTGGTTTGGTTTGAGTTAGACTTGTCCCACAACAGCTCTGAAGCCACCCCTACAGTTCCTTGTGGCCAAACCTTTTCATTCACCTATATCCATTAAGCCTCTAGAAGGAACCAATAGTTGATAAATGTGCATGTTTCCAAAATAACAGACATGAAGATAGAATTTGAACTTTTAGCAAAATGATAATGTAAATTAATGAGAATTTACAATGAGGAAGCAAGAGCTCATTTCTGTCATCTCTCAAGAAGAAATACAGTGATGATTTGATTTTATATTTGTATTTACTGATAGTATGATCACAAATATTATATTTCTGGTTTTGCATGTTAATAGATCATATCTTTTTTTGGGTATGTACTAGACAGATGACCCATGGCAAATCATTTAAACTCTGTGGTACAGACAACTCTTTAAATCTATAAGTTATAGAATGGTTGCTGGTCGGAATTGATAGAGAAAGTAGTCTCATCCTATACAAATGAAATTATAAACCTGTTTTTTTTTTTTATTTTAAGTCGTGGTTGTGGGATGGTGGTGAGAATGCCCAGAATTGAAAATTGGTCTGTGTGACTAGATGCAGGGTATTGTTTTGTTTATCATCACTGAGAAGAACGTCAAACTAAGAAGTAGTATGGCAAAATGGTGACAGGCTTTGGAAACAGGAAAGCACTTTGATACATTGGAAAGAATACTGGATTTTCACTTGATAAGTTTAAATCCTGCTTCTGCCATTCTGCCATAGAACTCATCTTCCTTAGTTCAAATGCAGCCTCAAACACTTATTAACTGTGTGATTCTGGGCAAGTCATTTAACCTTGTTTGCTTTAATTTCCTCCCCTGATGGCAAACCATGTCACTCTTTGCCAAGAAAACCCCAGATGGGATTGCAAAGACTGAAATGACTGAATAATAACAATAACATAGTCAGAAACACAAAGGATCAGTGTCGGCTCATCAACCCATCATTAATTTATTCTTTCTTTGTTCCAACAAATTTTGATTGTGAATGTACTATTTGAAAGACAGCATTGAAGTGTTTTGCATGACTACACATGTATAACCTGTATCGAGTTGCTTGACTTCTCAATGAGGGTGGGTGCAGAGGAAGGAAGGGAGAAAATTTGGAACCTGAAGTTTTAAAAACAAATGTTAAAAATTGCTTTCACATGCAACTGGGAAATAAGATATACGGGTAATGAGATATAGAAATCTATCCTTCCCTACAGGAAAATAGAAGGGGAGGAGAATAAAAGAAGGGGGTGCATGATAGAAGCGAGGGCAGATTAGGGGAAGGAGTATTCAGAATGCACACTGTCTTGGGGTGAGGGGAGGGGCCAGGTGGGGAGAAAATTTGGAACTCAAAATCTTGTGGAAGTGAATGTTGAAAATTAAATATAAATAAATTAATAATAATAAAAAAAAAGAAAGGCAGCATCAAGAAGAAAGGACCAACATATTCAAGGCTTTATAGATTGATCAATAGATGATTTGAATTGGATAGATCTTCAATATTATCTCATTTAACCCTCTCTTTTTATAGAGTGGAACTTCCCCAAAGTAGGGGGGAGATAATTAGCCTAAAATCATATAGAAAGTCTGTTGAAGAACCAAGACTAGAACCTGGGCCTTCAGGGATATAGCCTGCTAATCCCACCAATGCACCATTCAAATGAGTATTACAGTTTACTGATCTGATTATTTCCTCTTTTCACTGAGCCATGAAGCACAGTTTGCCTTACTAACTTTTAAGGTTGATATAAATTAGCTAACTTTATAACTATAATTGGTATTTTTATATACGTGAAACCATGTTCCTTTAAAAAATCCAATTATGATCCATGAAGGTTTACTGACAGTCCTGTTGTGTAAACTGTTCCACAATGCAGCACCAAACTAGATAAACATTTTACCAATCACTAATTAAAAAGCTTGGCTCTAAAGACAATAACCTGGAGTCAGTTTGCATTCACATTTCTATTAGGGGCTAATGAATAAGCAGCTCAACCCATTTAGTCAAATTGTTACTTCATTGTGTTCAGAGTGAAAACTAACAATTCTACTTTAGCCTTGAGTCTTTAAAATTATATTTCCCACCCCTATTGAGTAAAAGCCTAATTAAAAGCTTTTAGTCTTTCACATTGTGTGAGCTGCTAAGTGATATTGTTCAGTCCACAGGGATTCAATTATTGCCTTGCTTTCAAATATGCAATCCTACATGTTTTTGGCACTTCTGCCAGGAAGGTATTGTGTTCCAAAAGTTAATTTGATCAGATTTTTAAATAGCAAATCGAAAAGGAAAAAAGTTGCCTTTGTGACTGGGATGTGCTTTAAAATAACCATCTTATATTTGCAAATAAAATGTTGCATGTATGTTTTCTATTATTTGTAGACCAATGTCCTTGGTAAATAGTGGGAATGGTTTTAAAAATTGAATACATTCCTTTGTGGTAAAATTACTCCTCCCACTCCTAGTCCAGAAAAAAAATGCTTTCTTTAAAAGACACAGAGAACTAGAAAAATAGCCAAGACTTTTCTTAAAACATTGTGTGCAACTATCTATTAATTGCTCCAGGAATTGATTAATTCCCTGGCTTAAAGTGCCTAAATCTTTGTAGGTTTCTGGCTTTCCAGGCTTCTGTCTTAACCTTTTTTGAATCTGTGTGTGTGTGTGTGTGTGTGTGTGTGTGTGTGTGTGTGTGTGTGTGTGTTATGACCCATTTTGATATTGTGATAAAACCTATGGACCTCTTTTAAATGCATTAAATAAAATACAAAGGAAATCAACTATACTGAAATAGTTATCAAAAATTTTAAAAATCAAGTTCCTGAACCTTAAGTTAAGAACCTCTGCTTTAACTGATGGGCATACCTCAAATAATAAACACCTGATTTGCAGACTTATTTCTGCAATACTGCAGACATGTGAAATCTCATTGGCCTGGATTTCCTTTCTTTTCACTGGTATTGCCTTAGTAGACAGTCTTTTGAAATTACTGTGGTCAAAATATACATCACACAGTGGCAAACTTTATGGTGATAAACTTCTCTGAACTCAGCTAGGTTGGATCTTGGAAAACACATTGTCTATTTCCCAGTATGTCCTTAAAAGCACTATCAACTTGGCAGGAGTTGTGTTGCCATTGTACGGCAAAGGAACCGAGTCACCTCTATCAGTCCAGCAATAAATATTTATTAAATGCCCGCTATGTGCTAGGTACTGTGCAAGGCTTATAATGAGGCATTGGAGTAAGACATATGTGTGTGTGTGTGTGTGTGTGTTTAGTAATTTAATATTTAATAAATGTGTGTGTGTATACACACACACACATACATACATATATATATATATATATATATATATATATATATATATGTATGTATGTATATATATATATATATATATATATATATATATATATATATATATATATATGTATGTATGTATGTATATAAAGCCCTTCATAAGTTATCCTTCATTCTCTTTGCTAACTAATCTCCTTTCTGGGAAACTCCTCACTTAAGGAGGTGTGCACAACTCAGATGGGATTTTGAAGCCTTGTAAAAGGAACAAAAGCCCTTAGGAGTGAAGGTAGTATTTTCATCCTTGCTCTTCATCTATTCAAAATAGAAAGAACTCTATCACCACCTGCGTTTTGGACATCACAAGCTGCATGTCCCATAAATACCTCAAACTTAACATATCCAAAATAGAACTGATAGTCTGTCCCTTACAACCTCTTTCCTTTTCCCAGCTTCCCTATTACTTTCTAGGGTACCATCATTTTTCCAGTCATTCAAGCTAGCAACCTTGGTGGACTTCTCACTCATACTCCCCCCCACATATGCAAGATGTTGTCAAGTCTCCTTTCTACCTTCACATCTCTGTTATACATCCATTTGTATCTACTCATACAGCAACCACCCTAGTATAAGCCCTCATTGGATAGGCTCTGAACTATGACAATAGTTTTCTCATTGGTCTTCCAAACTGAAGTCTCTCCCAGTTCCGATCTACTCAGCTGCCAAAGTGCATGTTTAACCATGTCAGTCCCCTACTCAATAGACTTCAGTAGCTTCCTGTTACCTCCAAGGTCAAATATAAAGTTCTTTGTTTAGCATTTAAAGTCCTTCACAATTTGGTCCCTTTCTAACTCTTTAGTCTTTTTACACTTTACTCCTTTTTTTTCTTTTTTTCTTTTTTCTTTTTTTTTGGCTAGGCAATGGGGTTAAGTGACTTGCCCAGGGTCACACAGCTAGTGAGGGTTTTGTGTCTGAGGACAAATTTGAGCTCAGGTCCTCCTGACTTCAGGGCTGGTGTTCTATTCACTGCACCACCTAGCTGTCCCTACACTTTACTCTTTCCACAAAACCTGCAATCCAGACACACTAATCTTCTCACTGTTCCTCACACATCGACACTCTAAATCCTAATTCTATGCCTTCTTATTGTCTGATTCTCATGTCTCAAATGCTCTCCATCTTCATATCAGCCTCCTGGCTTACCCAGTGTCTTTGAAGACTGTGTGCAAATCCTGTTTCCTGTTAAAGGACTTTTCTAGTCACCCTCACTGTTAGCATCTTCCCAAGATTATCTTCCACTACATTGTATATATCTTGGATATATATAGTCGTTTGTATATTGTCTCCCCCATTAGAATGAGAGCAACTTGAGGGCAGAATCTATATTTTTACCCTTTTTTGTATCCTTAGCACTTAGAATGATGCCTGGCATATGTTCAAAGAATAATGAATACTTTTACATTGACTGAGAAATACAGAATTGTTGTCTGCAAATGGGTTTTGGATTTCTAGAGCACAGTTAAGCTGGGGAAATTGGAATGATGAGCTCTTATGCACCTAACAAGGGCTGGTAAGAATTCATTTGCTTAGAGTTTTAAAAATCTAATCAAAAGGATTCTAAATTGAAAAGAGAAACAGAAGAAATTGCCTATGCATATGTAGCAAGCCAGATACATAGAGGGAGATGAAAATGTATAAAGAAGAATAGCAGTAGAGATAGAAAAAATTCACAGGAGACAAGCAAAGGAACTATCAATAAAACTCATGGCCTCAGATGTCTATGTACAAATGCACAAAGTTAGATAACAAGGAAGATGAATTAGAGATCCTAGTGAAAGAAGGCAAATTTGAACTCATAGGTATTGAGACCTGATGAGACAAGACTAATACCTGTAACATGGCTCTGGAAGTATATGCCTAGTTCAAAAGGAAAAGGTTGATAGCAAGATGGGGCAGGGAGGACAGAGCCACATTTGTATATTTAACCAATTAGCCTAAGCTCCTACTATGTGCTAGGCACTGTACTAAGGATTAGAGTGACAAATAAAAAGTATTGAACAGTCACTACTCTCGAGGATCTTATGTTCTCACAGGGAAGAAGATAAGCACATGTATAAGTACATATGAATACATATGACGTAAACGTAAAGAGAAGAAAGACAAAGAAACTGGTAGGAGGGTTTAGTATGTGGAGATCAGGCAAAACTTCATGTGCAAGGTAATACTTGAGCTGTATCTTGAAGGAAGAGAAGGGTGTGTCTACAAGGTGGTGAGGAGGCAGTGCATTCTGAGAATGAAGGATGGTCAGTGTAATAGGAGTTGGAGCTCTATGTGTGAGGAACAGAGAGAAAGCTAGTTTGGCTGGGTTATAAGTGGGTAGGGGATTAATGGAAAGAAAGATTGAGCCCATGTTATGAAGGTCTTTGAAAGCTTAACACAGCAATTTATATTTTATCCTAGAGGCAATAGGACACCATTGGACTTGGTTGAGGATGAGAACCACAAAGTCAGACCTATATTTAAGGAAAATTCCTTTGGCATCAGTATGTAGGATGTATTTGAATGGGGAGAAACTTAAGACAAGGAGACCAAAGAGGATACTGTTGCAATAATCTAGGTGAGATATAATGAGGCCTGAATGAGGTGGTGGTTATGGAGAAGCGAAGAAGGACCTGAACTAAGAAATCTTTTAAAAATATACTTATGTGAGGAAATCTAGGAATCTGAACAAAAAATCATGGTAAATAGCACTTAGATGCAAATCAATAAAATGGAGGCAATATTGCCATTAGAATATATGACAGAGTACTTGGGTAAAAAGGGGAAATAGATGGAGAGTTCAGGAAATGGAACTGTAAAACAAGGAGGTTGAATTGGATAGTTTCTAAGGCCCCCTCTAGCTCTGAATCTATACTCTATCTCCATCTTTTGGAGGATTAAATTTTCATTAAGGCAAATCAAGAAACAGTAAACTGCCCTGCTTTTCACAGAGAGTTCCAGCAGATGTCCAGATTATTGAAGTTCCCCCTTACATATCTGGGTTGAACTTATGATTCATTTCCTGAACTTGTCACTAATTTCCCCTTTTTTCTAAGTGCTCTGTCATATATTCCAATGACAATATTGCCTCTCTTTTATCATCTAAATACTATTTACCATGCTTTTTCACTCAGATTCCTGGATTTCCTTACATGATTATATTTTTAAAATATTTCTTAGTTCAGGTCCTTCTCTGACTCTCCCTAATTACCTACTTAGTTCAGACCTCATTACATCTCACCTGGATTACTGCAACAGATAAATCAAAAGAGAAACTGCTATTCTGGTTCTTATAATAATAATAATAATAATAATAATAATAATAATAATAATAATAATAATAATGTTATTTAACATTTATATAGTGCCTATTATGTGCTAACTGCCTTACAAAGATTATCTTATTTGATCCTCCCATCAGACTTGGGAAATAGTTATTCTTATTATCCATATTTTACAGTTGGGGAAACTGAGCAAATAGAAATTAAGTGATTTGCCCAAGGTCACATAGCTAGTAAGTGTCTGAGACCAGGTTTGAAATCAGGTCTTCTTGACTCCAAGCCCAGTACTCTATCCACTGTGCCACCTAGCTGCCTCAACAAAAATGACTTGCTTGCTATGGTAAAAATGATGGAAACCTTGGAGGAAATACCAATTGGTACCAGAATTTGTGCTAAGGAAGAGAAGATAGATGGGCATAATAGGACATGCTCTATATATCAGAAAAGAAGATTTTAAAAATTTTAGAGAAATAATCATTAAATCCTATGAAGGCAGGAAATAAGCATTTGTGAAGCACCTATATGAGCTAGGTACTGTGCTAAACACTTTAAAAATATGATTTCATTTGATCCTTAGAACAACCCTGCGAGGCATGTGCTATTATTGTTATCCCCATTTTACAAATGAGAAAACTGATACAGACTTGCCTAGGGTCACACAGCTAGTAAGTACCTGAGGCTAGATTTGAACTCAGATCTTCCTGATTCCAAGCCCAGCACGCTATCTACTGTGCCAGCTAGCTACCCTTATGCACTGAAATTGCTTGCTTTATAGGAAAGACAACCTAAGAGCTAGAAGAATATCTTAAAAATGAAATTATGAGGTAACAAAGAGAATTATGATAGGAAAGAAAAGGGAGAGTTGACTAAAGAGCCATATTCTAGATGGATTTCATTCCATCTACTTTCAGTAATAATTATGAGGTCGAATTTGCCTCCTAGCGTTAGAGTTCCTGGTTCATCTTTCTTCTTAGCCTTATTTCGTGTTTCTGTATATAAACTTCTAAGGCTATGGATTAATCCCCTTATTAATCATTGTTAATACTTACTAAAATAACCACATTAAAATTCATTCCTCAGCATGTTACAGCAGAAAGAGTATTGGATTTGGAGTTAAAGAACCAGGGTTCAAATCCCAGTTCTGCTAATTTCTTCACTACCTTAAGCAACTCTCATGACCTCTTTGTGCCTCAGTTCCTCATCTATAAAATGAGGAGGTTGAATTAGATGGCCCTTAAGGCCCCCTCTAGCTCTGAATCTATACACTAATGTTATCTTGAGAATTATTATTAACTGGTGAACTTCGTAAAGTAATCGAAGGTTATCCTTCTAAGGATCAAACTTTCAAGAAGAAAATGAATTATGTTTGATGGAGATTTTCCTAAAACATACTATGTACTCTCTGGCCTTCTTGAAAGTGGATTAGAATACTGAAAGTGCTTTGGCCTCCTCTGGATATCTTGAGTCTGTCATTGTGAGCATCAAACATTACATGACAATAGGACAAACTGATGTGTTTCCCTATACAAAATAGCCCTAGACTGCTATACTTTTTTTGAGTTCTTAAGTAGACTTTTTATTTCAGTCTTCTGCATTACTTTCAGAGTGTCAGCTGTCACTTCTTGTTATAGTCAGGGTGTTCACCTCAAGCACTATTTCTCCAATCTTTTTATTATGCTGCTTTTATTCTCTTGTGGGTTCAGAAGCAGATTAACAGAATAGCCAATAACTGAAGTTCCTAGATTTGTGTGTAACAAGGGTCCTCAAGTCCAGAGGATTTCTTCCACGAGTAAAGTAAATAAGTTTTCAGGAACACAGAGACTTTTATATTTTGTTTTTGCTTCCCTTTTGTTTCTCAATCATGTTATAGATACTCAAGATTGTTACTTTCAGATAAGTGAGACATTGTTCCAATAATAGTATTAATAATAGTAGCTAGCCATTTATGTAGCACCTGCTATGTTCCAGGCACTGTGCTAAGTGCTTTATAAATCTCATTTGATCCTCACAACCCTTGGAGGCAAGTGCTGTTATTATTATCCCCATTTTATAGGTAAGGAAACTGAGGCAAACAAAAGTTAAGTGACTTGCTAAGAGTCACACAACTACTAAGTGTCTGAGGCTGGATTCGAACTCAGGTCATCTTGACTGTAGGCCGCCCAACGCACACCCAACAATGGCCCACTGTGCCGCTGATACGCTAAATTTTAAAAGTAAAATCAAATCAAGAAAACAAGCATTTATTAAGCACCTGCCACATCTCAGGTGCTATGCTAAGTGCAAGGGATACAAAGAAAGTATAAATAAATAAATAAATAAAAGGGTCCCTGTTCTCAAGGTGCTTACAATATAATGAAGGACACAACATGCAAACAACTAGGTACAAATAAGATACAGACAGGATAAACTGGTAATCATCTCAGAGGGAAGGCACTAAAATTAAGGAGGACTGGGAAAGCCTCTTTGTAAAAGGTAAGACTTTATCTGAGACTTGAAGGAAGCCAAAAAGCTTAAAAAGTTAAAATAAAATAGCATTCAAAATGATTCTGAAAAAGAAAACCTAAGTACCATATCGGTGCATCATCTCTGCTATGACAGCTAGGTGGTGCAGTAGATAGAAAGCTGGGTCTGGAGTCAGGAAGACTTGAATTCAAATTTGGTCTCAGATACTTACTAAGTGTGTGACTCTGGGCAAGTCATTTGACATTGGCTTGTGTCAGTTTCCTCATCTGCAAAATGGGAATAATAATAACACCTACCTACCAGGGTTGTGAGGATTAAATGAGCTAATAATCATAAAGCACTCAGCATGATACCTGACACAGTGTAAGTAATATATAAATGTTAGTTATTATTATCCAAGTAGCTTTTTGTGCAGTAAATGCAAAGGGCTAAGTGCAATGTGTGGAGTGATGAGTGCAAATAAACTTTTTTCACACTTGAAAAGTTCCATGGGTTTATAAACATGGGAAATTTCTCAGTCAGCAAAGACTGCACTCCCTTGATGCCTTAGTAATGAATTGTGTCCAAAAAACCTCATCATCTGAGAGCCAGTCTGCTAGCAAGTGCTTTCTGCATGCTTACCTGGCCTTGTCTTCCAAAGAGAGACATACGCTGTTTTTGTGTCCATGTTAAGGAAGGGGAAAAATGGACATTTATTAAGTGTTAATTGTATGCCATTAGACTGTGAGCATAGTGCATGGTGCTGTGCTAAAATATGGGTACAAGCAAAAATAAAGTCTCTGAAATCAAGGAGATTACATTCCAATGAGGAAAGACAACACAAAAAAGGAGCTGAAAGAGGAAGGATGAATATACCTTGCACTGTGACGTAGTTTTAAAATCTGAAAGCCAGGAAGAAGGCCAGGAGGGGAATGAAGGCTACCTTGCACCTCTGCACAAAATGGAGGTTCCAAGAGGAGCTCGCTAATAGGAGAAGCCTTATGGAGGGATGCTTCATGTTGAGAAGGCCATCGGGGTGGTTGAATATTCCAGGGCAAAAAGGTCCCAAGTACTGAGGGAAGTTCCAGGATGAAACATTATGATTTGCAAGTTCGGAAGCCAAGAGCAAGGCCAGGAGGGGAATATGGACCTGAACCAGAATATTAGAAATTTTTCCACTTTGGTGCTATGTGCCAGAGCTTGTACCCCAATGATGTGTCCTTCAAGAGTTCAAGTCACTTCTACATTGCAATGGGAAAGGGAATTATTGAACTATAAGTTAAGCCTGGCACTTGAGTTCTAATTAGTCTCATTAATGATTCTTGACTGGGACAGTCAATAACGTTCTTCATGGCTAGAATAGAGGAGTCTGTATAAGATATTTTTGTAATACACTAACAAAGTATAATTGGTCTTAGAAATTAAAAAAAGTTGAGGTTTGGAGAACATTTGCATTTTTATTACTTCTTCTATTTTACCTGGGATTATGAGTTAGATAATTAGATGGATTTTTTAAAAAAAGAAAATGAATTGGCCTTCTTGACTCTCAGTGAAAATTCAAATATAAATAAAAATATAAATATACACATATATTCATATATTATATATATGTTACTCTATTATATATGTTGTTATAGTATATATTCATATATTATATATTTATATATTATGTTACATATAATATATTTATATATTATGTTACATATAATATATTTATATATGTATGAGTATACACACACACACATATATATATATATATATTTATTTATTTAAAAAGCTATAACTTGGAAGAGAAGAAACTGGTCTAGGAACCTGGGTTCATCTCCTAGCCTCAAACACATTCTGGCTTGTAACTTTAGGCAAGTAACTTCACCTCTCAGAGACTCAGCTGAATCTCTAAGATTTTAAGTCGCAAAGGTACCAACCTGCATTAGTAGAGGGAATTTCCTTATCCTGGAGTCCTCTATACAAAAGAAACACAGCTCCATTTCCTTCTCTTGTAAATGCTTTGAAAGAAGAGCAGTTCAACCCCAAGGAGGCTAAATGGAACAGCCTTACACTTGGATTAAGGAGAGGCAAGTCAGCATTAAAGGAAACCCAAGAAAATAACTCTGACTACTCCTCCACCTACTCCCTCTTTGCTTGAGTCCTAAGATTTCCTTGAGCCTTCTTATCTCTTTCTTGCTGTCTATGTCTTTCCACTGCACTTCTCCCCCAAAGTATGTGATAAAAAAAGACTTTTTAATTTTTTTAAAAATGTGAATAGATTTTTAAACTAAATATTCAGCCACATTTATACATGATCAAAAATAGGTTTCTATGAGCCCTATGAGCCTCCTTCAAGCTGGGGTGGTTTTAGGCAACAGAATCTTCCTGTTTGAAGAGAGCCTCTCTCCCCTCGAATTGGCAGCCATCTCAGACACTGGCAGGACAGCTTCCCTCTGCCTCCCTCCTGCCTCGCTGTCTAGCACTGGTTTCTCTCCAGCACATATTGCATTCTACTTTAGGTATCAGAGGTAATCATGAGAGACACCCTGATTTTCAGGACTGGGATATTTCTCATGCAGCTGGACATAATTTTAGCTTTGGTTTGTATCAGCAAATCAGAAGGGCTCTTCTGATTGCCCCTGTTACATTTATATTATGGTTATTTGTGTGTATTTCCATAATTCAGTACTAGATTATAACTCCTTCCAAGGTAAATAAGGGTCAGTGGCCCCTCACTTATTTTTACATCCCTTACATACAAATACCACTCTAGCTACATGGCAAAATGAATAGAGTGCAGTACTTAGAAAGGTGTGAATTTGAATCCTGTCTCAACTACTTATAAGCTATGTGATCCTAGGCAAGTCAGCGTATCTGTGCCTCAGTTTTCTATCTGTAAAATGGAGATAATAATGACATCTATCTCACAGAGCTGTTGTGAAGATCAAACGAGGCATTAAAGCACTATGTTTTATATTATAGCTAGTTATGTTAGCTAATATTTTTATTTTTATGGACATATGTTACAATGTTGTTGCTGAATAGCAGTAGAAACTACTGTAGTTTGTAAAGGCTTATATCTTCCATAGTAACTAGTACAACTTCTAGACAAAATAGACACTCAAAAGTTAATATCCATTCTGAGGGAGAAATCATCTTCCTGTCTCTTCTATAACCATGTAATTGGCCTTTTCCTTGAGCAAAGAGCCATTTTATTGCCAAGTGATCTTAGATTTAGAGCTGGAAGGGAACTCAGAAGTCATCTACTTGATCTTCTCATTTAAAAACTGGAGAAACTGGGGAGCGGAGCCAAGATGGCAGAGTGAAAGCAGTGACTTGCTTGAGCTCTCCCCCAAACCCCTCCAAATACTCAAAAAAAATGGCTCTATACAAATTCTGAAGCAGCAGAACCCATAAAAAGACAGAGTGAAACAAATTTCCAGCTCAAGACAACCTGGAAGATTGATCAGAAAGGTGTATTGTGCTGGGCTGGGAACGCAGCGGAGTAGGTGCGCAGGCCGCAGCAAACCTGGAGCAGGCCTCAGAGGACTGAATCCTGGACAGCTGTGGTGGTTTCCAGAATCTTCAATCCACGAATGCCAAAGACAACTTAGAAGGTCAATGGGAAAAGTCTGTTTCTGTTGGTGCTGAGAGAGGAAGGCGGGGTTTCAGCTCCATTCCCCAAGAGCGTGGCCCTGGGGAAGGGGGGGGCAGCTGCTTCCCGAGCTTGGCCCACACTGAGGGGGAATCCAGTGGCTGATCAGAGAGGATTGCAGGGATCTCTTTGCCAGTGCTGAGGCAGGAATCTCTTGCTTTGCCCGTTTGGATCTGGTCACAGTTCTGGGCGGCAGCGCTGGGGTGAGGAGGAGTGCTGGAGTTGAGGAGCTTGTAGTGGCTGTAGAGAGGAGCCCCTCCTGACAGTTACAGGACAGAAAGGAATACTTGTGGTCACAGGCCAGGAAAGGAGTAAACACCTCGCCCCTTATCATACCACCTTGGAAGAACTGAAAATTTACAGGTCCCTACCAGTATCTCTGAAAACAGCTATACAAACCCCTGAAGCTTGGGACAGTACATTCTCCACATTGGAAGCAGACTCTTACCTTAACAAAGAGTTTAAAACTCAAGTAATTGGCTGGGATCATGAGCAAGCAGGCAAAAAGAGTCAGACTATATTATCTTACTTTGGTGAAAAGAAGATCAAAATATACAACCAGAAGAAGACAACAAAGTCAAAGCTCCTACATCCAAAGCCTCCAAGAAAAATATGAATCAGTCCAGGCCTTGGAAGAGCTCAAAAGGGATTTTGAGAAGCAAGTAAGGGAAGTAGAGGAAAAACTGAGAGTGATGCAAGAAAATCATGAAAAACAAGTCAACAGCTTGCTAAAGGAGACCCAAAAAAATACTGAAGAAAATAACACCTTAAAAAATAGCCTAACCCAAATGGCAAAAGAGGTCCAAAAAGCCAATGAGGAGAAAAATGCCCTAAAAAGAAAAATTGGCCAAATGGAAAAGGAAGTCCAAAAGATTACTGAAGAAAATACTTCCTTAAAAATTAGAATAGAGCAATTGGAAGCTAGTGACTTTATGAGAAATCAAGACACTGTAAAACAAATCCAAAAGAATGAAAAATTAGAAAACAATGTGAAATATCTCATTGGAAAAACAACTGACCTGGAAAATAGATCCAGGAGAGAGAATTTAAAAATTATTGGACTATCTGAAAGCCATGATCAAAAAAAGAGCCTAGACATCATCTTTCAAGAAATTATCAAGGAAAACTGCCCTGATATATTAGAACCAGAGGGCAAAATAGAAATTGAAAGAATCCACAGATCTCCTCCTGAAAGAGATCCCCAAAGGAAAACTCCTAGGAATATTATAGCCAAATTCCAGAGTTCCCAGGTCAAGGAGAAAATATTACAAGCTGCCAGAAGGAAACAATTCAAGTACTGTGGAAACACAATCAGGATAACACAAGATTTAGCAGCTTCTACATTAAAGGACCACAGGGCATGGAATATAATATTCCGGAGGGCAAAGGAGATAGGATTACAACCAAGAATCACCTACCCAGCAAAACTGAGTATAATCCTTCAGGGGAAAAAATGGTCATTCAGTGAAATAGAGGACTTTCAAGCATTCTGATGAAAAGACCAGAGCTGAATAGAAAATTTGACTTTCAAATACAGGACTCAAGTGGAACATGAAGAGGTAAACAGGAAAGAGAAATCATAAGAGACTTATTAAGATTGAACTGTTTACATTCCTGCATGGAAAGATGATATTTATAACTCATGAGACCTTTGTCAGTATTAGGGTAGTTGAAGGAAAAAAATTATATGTATGTATATATAGATAGTAGATAGATAGATAGATAGATAGAGAGATAGATAGAGAGAGGGCACAGGGTGAGTTGAAGATTAAGGGGTCATATCTGGAGAATAAAATTAAGGGATGAGAGAGGATATACTCAGAAGAAGAAAGAGGTAGAATGGGGTAAATTATCTCACAAAAAAAAACAGAAAAAAAAGTCTCTTACAGTGGAGGGGAAACAGGGGAAGGTGAGAGGGAATGAGTGAATCTTATTCTCATAGGATTTGGCTTAAGGAGGGAATAACATACACATTCAATTGGGTATGGAAATCTGTCTTACCCTACAGGAAAATAGGGGGAGAAGGGGACAAGAGAGCAGGAGGATGATAGAGAGGAGGGCAGATTGGGAAAGGGGATAATCAGAAGCAAATACTTCTGAGGAGAGACAGGGTCAAAATAAAGAATAGAATAAATGGGAGGGCAGGATAGGATTAAGGGAAATAGAGTTAGTTTTTCAAAACATGTCTACTATGGAAGTGTTTTGCATAACTGCATATGTATAACTTATATTGAGTTGTTTGCCTTTTCAGTGAAGGTGGATGGGGAGGGAGGAAGAGAGAAAATCTGAAACTTAAAGTTTTAAAAAGATATGTTTAAAAAAAAGTTTTCACATACTACTGGGAAATAAGAAATACAGGAGATGGGGTATAGAAGTCTATCCTGCCCTACAGGAAAATAGAAGGGGAAGGGGTTAAGAGAAGGGGGGAGAGATAGAAGAGAGGACAGACTAGGGGAAGGGATATTCAGAATGCATGCCATCTTGGGGTGGAGGGAGGGGTGAGATGGAGCAAAAATTTGGAACTCAAAAATTGTGAAAGTGAATGTTGAAAACTAAAAATAAATAAATTTATATTAAAAAAAACAACTGGAGAAACTAAGGCCTGTGGAAGTTAAGTGACATATTCAAGGTGATATAGTAAGTGAAGAAGCAGGATCTGAACACGAGTCTTTTTACTCCAAATGTAGTGTTCTTTCTATATTAACCTTGAGTAGAAGTGAGGAAATCCCCTCTGCTTAATCCTGTCAAAGGATTCTTTCTACAGTATGACTATTTGTAAGGGGGAGAGCGTGGAGTAACCATAAAAATTATGACTTCCAGTTCTATAGTACTTTATGGTGTATAAAATGTCTCTCCTGGTTCTCTCCCCACCTACAAGACCACTCCTTCTCCCTTCACTGGATCCTCATTCAGGTTACACCTGCTAACTATAGACCTCTCACATAGTTCTATCATGGGTCCTCTTCTCTTCTCCCTTTGTGCTTTGTCACTTGGTTTTCTGATTAACTCCCATGAATTTAATTGTCATCTCTATGCTGATTCTCACATTGTCCTGTCTTGCCCCAATCTCTGCTGACCTCCAATCTTGCACCTCTAACTACCTTTCATGTGGGATGTCTGCAGTTAGCAGGTCTTTGCAGCACTTAGCACAGTGACTGGCACATAAAGGCTAGGTGCTTTATAAACATTTATTAGATTGATTGATAGCTAGGTGGTGCAGGAGTTGGGCCTATAGTTAGTGAGACCTGAATTCAAATGCATCCAGACTCAGACATTAGCTAGCTGTGTGGCCCTGAGCAAGTTATAACCTCTGTCTGTCTCAGTTTCCTGAGCTGTAAAATGGGGATAAATAACAGCACCTACTTTCCTGGCTTGTTTTGAGGATCAAATGAAATAATATTTGTAAAATGCTTAGCACAGGGCCTGGCACATAGTAGGTGCTATATAAATGCTTATTCCCTTTCTTTCTCTTCCCCCCTTCTCTTTCCTCACATAAAATGTAGGTAATCCACGGTTCCAATTTTTCAGATAAGAAATCTAAGGCACAGAAAGTATAAATTGTTTGCCCAGGACTGCTCAGCTAGTAAATGCCAGAGCTAAGATTCAAACTCATCATCAAATGTGAGCTAGAAAAGATGTTGGAAGACAATTATTTCAATGTCTTCCTTTTACCAGTGAGAAAACTAAGGCCTAGGAAGGTGATATGATTTGCCCTTCTCACTTTAAGTGCAGTGCTTAAAACATGCCACTTTGTAGTTTTTCTTCTTCAAGAGACATGATTAAATTTTATCAGCATTAAACAAAACTTGAACTTTCTGATTTCTATGAAGTTTGAGTAGATTCAAATGGCAACTCTCTCCAATGATACAATTTCATGCCTAATTTCATGTCACAGAGCAAGGACTGGGTCCTTCGAGGCCAGCCAATTCAACTCCTTAACTTTGAAAATGAGTGACATGAGGCCTAGAGAAATTAAAGAACTTTCCCAAGGTTATACAGGTAGAAAGAGTCAGAATTAGGTTTTGAACCCAGATCTTCTCACTTTGGAGACACTGTACTTTCCACTGTACCACACAGTCTTCTGTAGTATTGACTAATAGCTAAGCCTAAAGGAGTCACCCTTTAGTAACCATCTCTGTCAATGAGTCTCTCTGAATTGAGCTAATCTGGTCCTTGAGGACAGGTACGCATTCCATGTTTTATGTGTGTGTTGTGTGCGTGTGCCAGGATTGAGTCCTTTCTATTTGGAAGGATCTGCAAGAGGCTGTACTGTTCTAATACAGCCTTCAATCAAAAAATGATAGGAAAATGGTAATGCCTTGCTTTCTCTAGGGCTTCCACCTGGTATAATTCTCTTTCTAATGCTTATTGAGAAATGATTCTGATATCTGAATCTGAATAGTCCTGGGTAACATGGAAAAGTTTGATCTCTGTTATTCAGAAACTAGCAAGTCATCCTAGTGGTATATGGTTCAGTGGTGTCAAACTCAAATAGAAATGGATCTCTTCTAAAAATCACTTTGTCTATGTTGTATTGTGTTTTTATTCATTTTGTTAAATGGTTTCCAATTACATTTTAATCTGGAAGAGTTTTGCCTTCTATGTGCCTCCTGTTGACCTTGCTGACCTTGACTGTACTTAGAACCAGGAACACCTGTGTCCTCTGATACATACTGACTATGAACTACTTCACCTCTCAGTCTGCTAGTCAACTCTCTAAGATCATAAATTGCAGAAAGGATGTTGACCTGTTTTGGTAGAGGCATGTTCCTTATCTGGGATTTCCCTATAGTAATAAAATCCCAGGTCCCGTCCCTATCCCTATTAAACCAGTGACCTGACTTTGAATTTTAACATCATAGAATCATAGATTTAGCACTGTAAGGGACTTTAGAATTCATCAAGTCATTTTGCAAATAAGGAAACTGAGGCTCAGAAAAGTTAATGTCCCCAGTGTCACAAAGCTCCTACTTGTCTGAGGTAGGATTCCAACTTGGGTCTTCTTGACTTTCTGTACTACACCAAGCCCTTGTTTTAATCACTTTTTATTACTCATTTAAAGCTTGCTTTGAAGGCAGTTTAAAAAAATAAGCTGGTTGAATCTCTCAGCTCTTGCCAGCTTTGTCTGAGCCAGTTTTTTTTTCCTTGGGAGAAGAAACCCAGGGCAACCTGTAATTTGCTCTGTTTGAAGAATTTTAACACAACCTAAGCTTGAAATTCAATAAACTGCCACTTTTGGATGGAAACCCCTTAGGAGTAGTTAATGGTTAAAATGAATTCCCTTTATTGCCCCACTAAATTGTCAAATTGCTAGCATAGAGCCATCTAAATAACACTTACATTAAAATTGTAATCGAATGAGATGTCACTACAGGAAAACAAACTCATGGAACATTCCATTTGAGTGGAATTTTGCCAAAGACTTCTAAGTCTTGATGTGTTTGAAATGTGTATGTGTATGTGTGCGTGTATGTAATCATTTAGGTGATAGAAGTCCTCTCCTTTTTAAATATGCTTAGAATTAGCCAGTTATCAGTTTCTCTCTGTGTCATTTCTGCTATTTAAGATATCTTTGAGACTTCAATCTTTGTGTTACTGCTATTCATGATGGAAATCCCCTGCCTATTTTCTGCATGCTTTCTCTAGCTTCTCCTGTAATTACATTTGCAAAAGGTTTTCCCACCTCTCCTTTTTCTAAAATGCATCAGCATAGAGTTATGGAACCTGAGGGAGGGGGAGAAGGATCTGGGATTCAAGCTTTGCTGAGTCTAGTAAGAGCTGGCTGGAAGAGGATAGAATTAAAGGACTGCTAAAAAGTATATAGTATTTTTTATTGTTCTCCATGAAAGTGTAGAATTTTGAGAGCCGATAGGGGCCTTAGAGATCATCTAGTCCAACCCTGCTCATTTTTCACATTAAGAAAGGGCAAGTGACTGCTCTGAGGTCACTGAGTTAATCAGTGGAAGAGCTGGGACTTCTGAACTTCCCTCCCCCTGCTAGCCCCAAGTTAGGGTTTCTTTCTAAGATGGTCCATTTTACCTATTGTTATTTTCTCTACTACTATTTCCCTTAGTCTTTGTTTTCTTATTCTTTGATTTGTTGAGATTATGAATTTTCTCCTATTGTTTTACTTAGAACATTTTATTATGATTTTCTTCACTTAATTATTCTCTTCTCTGAAAGATAGCTTGGTATAATGACTAGAGAGCTGAATTCAGAGTCATAAAGGCCTGGGTTCAAACCCCACCTCTGAAGCATACCGGGTAGGCGACCTAGGCAAGGAATTTATCCTTGTAGCCAACTGGGCATTTCTTTAAGACTCCAAATTCTAGAGCAGGTACCAATAAGCTTTGGGGGAGTCAGCTTTCTCACAGAGCTCCTTACATGGGTAAAGTCACAGGTCTAGTGAAGTCCTTCGATATCTACTTTTCCACCAGTCTTTCTCCCTTTGTTATTTTTTTATCATTTTTGAAGCATTGAACTGGATCAGGCTGTTAGTTGAGAGAAGTACGGCCCTGAAGTATGAGCCATGCCACTTCTCATTCTTTAGTCCCTATTAGCTGACCCCCCTTGCTAAATCTGATATCTTGAGTAGGTACTGGATTTTACTGCATGTCTAAACTATTTTAAAGATGAAAAACTTTTCAAGTAGGTCATGATCAGAGTTTAAGCTCTAGGATCTTAATATCCGGTGGCAGATAGCTCCTAGATTATTTTTAGGCCATTTTGTCAGTGGAAATTTGAAAGTTTTGCCAGCCTAAACTTTATAGGCATGGACCACTGTCATTCTTAAGTGACTTTCTATCTTCCTGCCATGCTCATTAGCAAAGATAAATGATTTGTAAAAGGAGCTACACACACACACACACACACACACACACACACACACACACACACAAATGCTTTTTGGGGGGGAGTTAACAATTATTATCTGCATCTCTCCAGATCGACTTGATCCTTAATTAGACTTCAAAGAAAAACACATGTATGTTGCATGAAATAGGACCATTACTGATATATGTTGTTATTCAGTCATTTCAGTTGTATCCAATTGTTTGTGATCCCATTTGGGTTTTTCTTGGCAAAGATACTGGAGTGGTTTGCCATTTCTTTCTCCAGCTCATTTTACAAATGAGGAAACTGAGGTAAACAGGATTAAATGATTTGTCCAGGGTCACACAGCTAGTAAGTGTTTGAGGCTGGATTTGAACTCATGTCTTCCTGACTCCAGGCTCAGTTATCTATCTACTACACCACCTAGCTGCCTGTCTGGCACATAGTAGATGATTAATTAATGTTTATTGACTTACCAACTTATTACATACATACCTGAATAGGTGCTGGGGGAAAAAATGAAGCATTGAGCTTATACTCTGCTGAGCAGTGGGACATAGGAATAATATGTACACATATAAAGTAAAAGCAAAATCCATGCAAAGTAAATATAAAATAATTTGAGTTGGAGCGCTGAAAACTGAAGCAATCAGGGAAGGTTTCAAGTAGTATGTAGAACCAGAGTTGGATCTTGAAGGGAGCCAGGGATTCCAAGAGATAGAGTTTACAAGGGAGAGCAGAGTACTATTACGAGTCAGCCTGTGTAAAGGCACAGGGGTTCAAGATGAAATATCATATTATGCTGCAGAGAACAGTAAGCCTGCTAGTTTCACTAGAATGTGAAGTGTGTGAAGGGGAAATATGAAATCAATCTAGAAGATAGCTTGCCTCAAGACTACAAATGACTATAGATCCAAGGCATAGAAATTTGCACTATATCCTAGAGGTGATAGGAATTCACTGAAGCTTCTGGAGCAGGATAGCAGGATGGTTGGATTTGTATTTTAGGAATATAACTTTGGCAGACTTTGAAGTCAAAGAGGCCAATTAGGAAGCTATTATGGCTTAGGCAAGAAGTGGTAAGAGTTTAAACTAGAGTGGTAGAGAGAAGGGGACAGACATCTTTAGAGGTAGGATGGGCAGAATTTATAACTGATTGAATATGTGAATATGAATGAAGAAACCAGGAAGACTTGATAGTTTCAGTCTTGGTAAGTGGAAGGATGGTGGTGCCCTAGGCTGAAATAGGGAAGTTTAGTAGGCTAAATCTGAACATAGATTTGTGGAACACCCTGTTTGTCCAAACCCAGTATCTCTCTTGAACTATATTTATATACCACCAACTTCTAATAGGACATTTAAAACTATATTCCTTATAGACATTTCAAATTCAATATCTTCAGAACAGGAATCATTCTCTTTCTCCCAAAGCCCACTCCACTTCTCAATTCTCTTTTTTTTCCCCTCTAGGAAACATCATCCTTCTAGTCTCCCAAGTTTCTGCTTTGACATTATCCTCAATGCTTTATTTTCTGTCACCCTACATATTTAATTAATTGTTAAATCCTATGACTTATACCTCCTTTGTATCTCTTCTATACCCTTAACACTACTCCACTAGCTGCCCTCTTAGTTTGGGCTCTTATTCCTTCTCAAATGAGCTAGGTGGCCTCAAAGGTCTCTTCTAGCTCTAAATCTTTCATCCAGTGATTACTGACACAGTCTCCTAATTAATTTTTCTATCTGCCTCATGTCTATCCCCATTCCAATTCATCCTCCACACTGTTACCAAAGTGATTTTCCTCAAGCACTGTTCCAAATATGTCCATCCTTTACTCAGTAAATTCCAGGGGCTCCTTAATATTGCCTCTAGGATAAAATATAAATCCCTCTGTTTGACTTTTAAAGCTCTTTACAACTTGGCCCCAACCTACCTTTCCAGGCCCATACATTTTATTACCTTTACGACACTCTAAATTCCAGCCAAACTGGCCTTCTGGTTGATCTTCTCATGTGACACTCCCTTTACTCTGTTTGTATCCTTGCACCAGTTGTACTGAATGTACCTTTTCTCCCTTTCACCTCATAGAATCTCTCTTCCTTCAAAACTCAATTGAAGCTCTACTTTCTATAGGAAGCCTTTCCTGATACTGTCACCTTAGACTCTAGTGCCCTCCCTCCCAAAACTATATTGTATTTATTCCATATACTTTTATCTACTCTTTTCCTCTCTTAGAGTAGAATGTAAGTTCCTTGAGGGCAGAGAATGTTCCCTTTTTTTGTCTTTGAATCCCCAGTAGCTGTCATCATGGTCAGCACATACTAGGTCAAACTTAGAAGTTTGGTTTCAGACAAATGACTGCACTTGAGGACCTAGATGGCCACATGTGGTCCAAGGCCACAGGTTCTCCACCCCTGTAGGTCTTAATATGTGATTACTGATTAATTTTAGAGATAGCTATCCTTACAGTTCGATCTGTTATATATTAGATTGATCATGTTGATAAATCCACACACATAAATTTTCATCTATATATTCACTGTCTTTGTTGGACCTTGAAGACCATAAAGTCTAAAACTTTCACTTTACAGATGGGAAAACTAAGGATTAGGTGGTATGGCCATAATTGTTTGAATCCTATCCCCACAGTTTTTCTCATATCTGTCTCTTTCTTTTCACTCACAAGGCTAACGTGCTGCTTCAGGCCCTCATCTTTTCTCACTTGGACTATTGCAATAGACTCCTTATTGGTCCCCTGGTTACAGTTAGGGAGTATGGACTATTGTATTAGCTTCTTAATCAATCTCCCTGAGTCCCACCCAGTCTCCGCACAGCTCCAAATTGATATTCTGAAAGTATAAGTCTAGTAGTATTGATTCATTGAACAAGAATCTTACTTTTTGAGCACCAAGCATTGTTAATGTTTTATGGATAATCTAGAAAATTGTATGATTCTTAGAAACCTCTGTTCTGTCTGCCTTTCTGCTTGTCACTACAGAATGAGAAGGGAGCTATACAGAGGTGAGAATCAGTTTATATTTTCCTTGGTTTCATGGGTTGCCGTGGCCAAATAATTCATCACCAAATGGCCAGCCTCTTGTTGATGAGAGTTAGTCAGACTGTTCCAGAAAGCAGGCATAGTCTGTTGACAAGACCATGCTTCCAGGCTCTCCAGAATGTCAGAATCTGCCAGAGCTAGTGTTCTGTTGTCATGGCCTTGAAGAGCCTAGGGTTACCTCCTCACCTTGATGTTGTTATAGAACAGAACCTTCGTAGAGGTAATGAGTTTGGGGGCCAAATTCCATCACTTTGCAGCCAAACTTCATGTGATGAACATTGTCACATTTAGCTCAGCTTCTTCTCAAACAATAGACCTACATTCAGTCACCAGGCCTACACTGAAAGCTTGCCCAGCCTGGGTAGGATTTGGCAGAGCCAAAATTTGACTTGCATAACTTTCAAGAACCTTGGAGCACCTCCAGGCTATAATTAATCATCAGAGTAGGAAGAGGGTACATGTTTATGTAAGTGGGTAATAATCCTATGAAAATAAAAATTCTTATTATGATAAGAATTCTGAGCCCAAGCCAACATTCAAGTAACATTCAAGATCATAGGATCAGATGAACATGGGTTTTGAGCTGAGAGGAAGCTCAGAGGGTATCTATCAAATCCCCTCATTAATAAACAAAACCAGAAACAAACATATGTGTTGTTGTTATATAAGCCAGGGCTTCTTAAACTTTTTCCACTCCTGACTCCTGTTCATGTTTCCTCAATGTTCTTTGGCACTGCATAGGCTGATGGCATGTGCAATACAAAGTGTTCATGTTTGTGTTCAGAACCAAAGTTATATGATGCAACATGGGCAAACACTTCCAGAAACACCTCGGAAGCTTTACATGTTTGATTCTGAATTAATTTTTGGTTGTTGTGCGTTCAGAAACATTTTATTGTTGCTAAAATTTTCACCACCCTCTACGGGGGCGCAAACCACAGTGTAAGAAGTGCTGGATAAGCTATGCTTCTATGAAAGAGATAATATTCTAGAATAGTTCTACATTTGGACTTCTGGTCATCCACATGAATACAAATCTTATTGCCAAAGGCTCTGCCATCCCCATATTCAACTCAAGATTATGCTCCCAACTCTTTACTTTTCTATTTTCTATTTTTCTGGCTTAATAGCTTCCAACTTTCTATATCACCTATGCATATGCACACACACAAACACATATACACACAATAACAACAACAAACAAAACCCCAAACTATCTACTCTTTTGTTTCTTATTTTTCACTTAATGAAATCCACATGTTACAGCTTTTGAATAATACACACAGAAAACATTTATTGCAGACCTGATACGTACATAGAGCTCCTTATAGGAAATGAAGTATGTTACAACATAGTAGAACTGTTCTTCACACATGTACTCATCAAAGTAGATCCTCTCTTTTTAAGACTAACTCCTTTAACTTCCCTTTCCATTCCCAGTTTACTTCCCATTACATTTTTTCCCCCTTGTTGTTGATTCAATTGTTTTTCAGTCATGTCCAGCCTTTTGTTACCCCATTTGGGGATTTCTTGGCAAAGCTACTTATAGTGGTTTGC
This sequence comes from Phascolarctos cinereus, assembly GCF_003287225.1. Lineage (NCBI taxonomy): Eukaryota > Metazoa > Chordata > Mammalia > Diprotodontia > Phascolarctidae > Phascolarctos > Phascolarctos cinereus. The sequence goes on along the minus strand of NW_027555958.1, from coordinate 161,493,137 downwards.
CATTTCCTTCTCCAGCTCATTTTACAGATGAGGAAACTGGGGTAAACAGGATTAAATGATTTGTCCAGGGATACAACTAGTAAGTTTCTGAAACCAGATTTGAACTTACAAAGATGCCTCCTGATTCCAGTTCCAGCACTTTACCCACTGAGCCACCTAGCTACCCATTTTTTTCTCTAGCATCTTCAGTCTCTTTTTCATAGCCTCCATTCCCTCTGCTTTTGCATATGTCCCGATCTCTACTTAAAAAAACAAAAACAAAAACAAAAACCCCTTCACTTCATAACATAAACTTCTTTAGCTACAGTCCTATGTCCTTTTATTGGCAAATTTTTCTACACCATCTGCATCTAAGTTTTCATCACTCACTCTTTCCTTAAGAGCATAGTAGGACTATAGCTCTGGAGCTCCAATGAGCCTCAGAGACCATCTAATGCAACACTGTTATTTTACAGATAGGAAAATTGAGGCATAGGGACATTAATTGGCTTGCCCAAGGTCACACAAAAAAGAAGCATTAAAGGTAGGATATGAACCCAGGATTCATGAATTCTGACTCAGTACTCTTTTTATTGAACCACTTTGCTAACTTTAATCATCTGGAATAAGGGTGGGGAACCTGCGGTTTTGAGGCCACATGTGGTCCTCTGGGTCCTCAAGTGTGGCCCTTTGACTGAATTCAAACTTCACAGAACAAATCCTTTGATTACGGTCAAACGGCTGCACTTGAGGACATAGAGGGCCACATGTGGCCTTGAGGTCGAAGGTTCCCCATCCTGATCTGGAGTGTATTCTACTTAGCCTATACTCTATACTTTTTTCTAATGAAATAATACTGGAGAGTAGGAGAATAACTACATTCTGTAGTGTGGATTGCTTTGTTCTCCAGTGACTTCAGTGCTTCGGATTTTAAGATGAGAGATAGTAATCATGGTCCAAGGAGGTGGGAGTCTGTAGTAGAAAGGAATAAGAGTAATCAGATTTGTAACCTATATATTTTTTTTTATCATTTTTCAAGTCACACTTATTATTTTTATATTTTAACATTCATTTTTTAAAATTTTGAGCTCCAAATTTTCTCCCTCCCTCTTGCCCTTCCCCCACTTTGAGAAGATGAGGTATATGATATCAATTATATATGAAGACAAGCAAAACATTTCCATATCAGCCACATTGCAAAAAAAAAAAAAAAGAAAAAGAAAAAGAAAAAAAAAGAAAAAGTATGTTTCAATCTACATTTAGAGGTCATCAGTTCTCTCTCTGGATATAGATAGCATTTTTCATTATAAATGAAATTTTCTTTGAAATTATCTTGAATTATTGTATTATCAGAGTAGCTAAGTCTTTCATAGTTGATCATCTTTACAGTATTGCTATTACTGAGTACCTGGTAAACTATGCTTTTTAAAAGAGCTTTTATTAACTTGGGTTGTAAATTTTACAGAACAGGAAAAATCTTCTAAGAGATTGTGTTTTGTGTTAGATAGATAACTGACCTTGGAATCACGATTCTTGTTGTTGCTCTTCCTTCGTTCTTGAAGAGGACCAATGACATCACAAGGGTGATGTCTTCACTTGTACTTGAATTGGATTTGAGTGAAGTAAAGTGGCAAAAAGTTGTCAGCCTCACTCTCTTTTCCGGAGTCATCAGAGTCCAGTGGTAAGACAAAGGTGAAGACTACTGGCAATGGCCCAGAATGCAGTGGGTGATGTTGGCATTTTTAAATTAAGGTCTTTCTCAGGTTTCAGTTTGTCTGCCCATTCAATGCCATGCCCATTCAATGACTCAGAACTAGAGAAGAATTGAGACAAAAGATGGCCCAATTTACTGTCCCAAAGATATCAATCTGGGAAGGGAAGACCCTCAGTGTTTCTGGACAGAATAGAAAATAATTACTATTTATACTCAATCTAAGCCATCAAAATCTCAACAAAGAGCCACAGAGGCTTGGGTTGGGCCTATTAATGGCCATTCAATGAAAGCCAGAATGATTTGGGTTTAAAGACCTAGTTAAGTAGCTCCATTTAAAACACAATGGGCTTTTTAAAGCCTGTTTTTTCAAAGTTATATTTTAAAAAATCAAAAATAAAAACTGTGCAAGATAAAAGTAAATTGTTGGGGCAGCTAGGTGGTGCAGTGCATAGAGCACTAGCCCTAGAGTCAGAAGGACCTGAGTTCAAATTTGGCCTCAGACACATACTAGCTGTGTGACCCTGGGCAAGTCACTTCACCCTGATTGCCTCACCAAAAAAACAAACAAACAAATTCTCCCAGCTTTTTGAAAAGAAGAAGAAGATGATGATAATAGTAATATTTCCCAACTTCTGCTTGAATTGGCAGGTTGGGTCCCCAGAGGGCAGCTACTAGTATTATTACTACTACTACTTTGGATGAGGTCTAGAGGTTTAGGGGTGCTAGAACCCCAAAATCTCGACTCAGGCCCTGCTTGAATGAATTCAACCCAAATCTTTCAGCCAGAGAAAAAGTTTATTAGAGATAAACCATACAGGCCAGACTATTAAGGAATCTGAACATTAATAACACCCGTGGGTAGGCGGCATGAGAAAGTGTCAGCCTTTTGGTCATGAGAACGTTTCAGCATTTGAATGGGGGCCAGGGTGGATCTTATATATACACTAAAGTAACTTTGGGTGGCCAGAGGAGGGGGCTGGGAAAAGGGTCTAGGTGAGAATTCTGATTGGAAGGTCTGAGAGATTGAATAGACATTGGGAATAGATAATGAAGGGATACAAGAAGTTTGAAAGGCATCTGCATAGATCAAAAGATGGAGCTAAGGCTTTCAAAGGGAGATAAGGGGAGTCTATAAGGAACCCTTTGAGATCAGAGTAAGAAAAGTTTAAGGGCTTTCTGGGGCCCATAGACAAATGGGAGCCAAATTCTTTTGGGTGCAAGGGGCAAAGGTCTTGGCTTGGGCCCATACCCCATCACTCCTCCTCCTCCTCCTCCTCCTCTCAGGTAACACAGCAAAGACAGTGAATATAAAACCTTTTCCTACGGACCTTGTCCACTCCTTTCCAAATACAGCATCCATAAGAGGAGTAAGCTTACACTTAGACCACGACAGTAGTGAGGTACATGTGCGAGAAATATGTATGACGAGGTTGAATTTACATCACCTGCTCGGAAGTCAGTCCTTCTCTGTGTAGAGACTTCATGCACCACCCTTCTTGTCATTGTTCATCCTTTATTCTCAAAGTGGTTGCATGTTGCAGTAGACAGATAACTGACCTCTGAATCAGGAAGACCTGAATTAAAGTTCACCTCTGACCCTGGATAAGTCACTTCATCTCTGAATGCTCCAGTGGCAAAATGAAAGAGAAAGGATGATAGCTTGAAGTGGTAGTGTGATCAACGGGAAAATTTTTTATTTAGTTAGAGGACACGTTAAGCTTTTTTTTTTTTTTTGTTGATGTTTTGTTTTTTTTTAGGAAAAAGAGAAAAAGGAAAGAAGAGGGGGAGAGATTAAGAATGAAAAGAGAGTATGGGTGATTAATGGAGCAATGTCCCAAATACATATATTAAGGGTACAGGTGGAGGGTTTAGCCTTGACAAGGCAAGGAGCAACCTCATTCTGTCTTGTGGGAAGCTAAGAGATCTTAGATATTAGAATACTGACAAGAGGGCCCAATTTCTCCCTTCTCCAGTTCATTCTCCACACATCTTCTGAATTAATATTAACCAACCATTGTTATGAGCATGTTACTCTCTTGCTCAAGAAACTCCAAAGTATCCCTGTTGGCCCTAAAGTAAAATATAAACTCTTCTTTGGGCATTTCAAGTCCTTTATATCCTGGTTCCGGATTACCTTTGCCAGCTTCTTGCACATTACTCTCCTCCATACTCTCTGATCCCACCAAAATGGCCTGCTTGTGGTATGCAGCATTTCTTCTCACTTTTACACAGACTATTGTCCTCTATGACGGGAATGCATCTCACACCCAACCTCTGCCTCTTAAAATCCTTGGCTTCCTTCAAGGGTCAGCTCAAGTATCACTTTCTACACAACAATACCTTGATCTCCTCCCCACCCGAGTGCCTTCCCTTGAAAATTACTTTGCATTGGCTCTCTCTATATTCTATATTTACTTAATCAATTTCATGTTTTTATCTCTTCAAAGGATGTAAGCTACTTGAGCACAGGAAATTTTTCATTTTTAAATGCATCTAGATGCAGTAGTGGATAGAGTACTGGCCCTAGAGTCAAGAGGACCTGAGTTCAAATTCAGACTCAGGTATTTACTAGCTATGTGACCCTGGGAAAGTCACTTAACTCTGTTTGCTGCAGTTTCCTCCCCTGTAAAATGAGATGTAGAATGAAATAGCAAACTAGTCTAAGTATCTTTGCCATGATACCCCAAAAGGTATCATGAAGAGGCAGACATGACTGACTGACAAAACAGCAATAATCTCTTCTACCTAGCACAATGATTGACACATCATAGACACTTAAATAGTTTTTGAATGAATCAATCAATAAATGAAGGTCATTTTCCTGACACTGAGTAGAGCAGGAGTGCAGTTGAGGGAATCAGGAAAAAAGAAAGGGTTTGAGACTATTGTGGAGAATGTAACAATGAATCAAAATTAATGAAAAGGAATACCATGAAGCAGTGAGGGCCCAGTTGAGGTTAGGTAGCCTACATCTGTAGTGAACCCAGGCAGTATAATTCTTTACTTGAAAAGAGCCATATTCTCTTAGTTTATGATTTGCTAACTGCTCCAGAACCATTTGCAAATATATGTTCAAGAACACAAATCATTAAGCTTCAAGAAGACTGGCATTTGGAGATAGGGCTGGGGGTTGCCCCAAGGGGCAAATATGACAAAATTCTAATTTTCTAATATACATAGTAGAGCTAAAAGGATAGCAGTATGATTGACTGTTAACTTGCATTTATCATTCACACCCAAAACTGGAATGAAAGAAACTTTCACTAGAAATTCTATTCTAGTGAAGTGGAGGATTGTAAAGAACAGCAAACCTCAAAAAATTCAGAGGAAGGGATTTGTCCCTCTCTCCTCCCCTCCCCTCCCCACCACTTGCTGAATGAGGCTTCTATAACAGGAAGAAAACTAAGCTTTTTGTTGTTGTTTTAACTCTTCTGAGAAGAGGAAAAAAAGGGAGTGTTAATGAGACTTCTTTAAGTCTTACAGAAGCTTTGTTAACCATAACAGGAACAAAAGGAAGGCAGAGAGCCTGGGCAAACTCTGAGTAAATTGCAGGTTGTGGAGGAGGTTTGTTGGATCTCTGAGATGGTTGGAAATAGTGCCAGTCTTCAAACTTGGGAGGCAGGGCCAGGTGCAGTAATGTTGCAGGGATTAGATGCCCGTCTGAGAACACAGCTGGCTGTGGGTGTAATGGCTGTCCCCATCCTACATGCTTTTGACTTGAAAGCTGATGTCTCTGAAATTTCCTCCTGTTGAGTGTATCCTCTTACTTTCATCCTCTCTTCTTCTCTCTATTCCCTAAACCTACAGACTCATAGCCTCTTTCTTTTGGCTTCTAACATTGCTGAACTTAGTAGGTTCCATTCTGGTCAATTTGAGGAAATAATTTCAGGTGGCACAGTGACCCTATTTAAGGTTTTCTTGGCAAAGATACTAGAGTGGTTTGCCATTTCCTTCTCCAGCTCACTTTACATGTGAGGAACTGAGGTACACAAGGTTAAGTGACTTGTCCAGGGTCACACAGCTAGTAAGTGTCTGAAGCCAGATTTGAACTCAGGAAGATGAGTCTTCCCAACTTCAGACCTGGGGGCAGCTAGGTGGTGAAGTGGATAGAGCACGGGCCCTGAAGTCAGGAGGGCCTGAGTTCAAATCCAACCTCAGACCAAACACTTTACACTTAACTAGCTGTGTGACCCTGGGCAAGTCACTTAACCCCAATTGCCTAAAAACAAAACAAAACAAAAAAACAACTTCAGGCTTGACACTCTATCCACTACACCACCTAGCTGCCCTCTGTAAACTTTAGTGGCTTCCTATTTCCTCCAAGATCAAATACAAAATCTATTGTTTGGCTTTTGAAGCAGCTTTTCATAACCTGGCCCCTTCTTTCTTTCCATTTTTCTTACACCTTACTCCCCACTCCAAATATCCTTCAATCCAGTGACATTGGACACTGTTTCTCTTACGGAATGTCCCATCTCATTATTCTGAGCATTTTCACAGTTTGTTCCCTATGACTGGAATGTTCTCTTTCCTCATTTTCAATTCTTGGCTTCCCTGGTTTCCTTCAAGTTTTAGTTAAAATCTCCCTTTCTCCAAGAAAGTCTTTCCCAATCCTCCTTAAGCTTAGTTCCTTCCTTCTGAAACTAACCCCCTTCCCACCAATTTATCTTATGTGCATCTTGTTTGTACAGAGTTGTGTTCATGTTGTCTTCCCCCTTGAAAGAAATAACTATTTTTTTTTCTTTCTTTGTGTCCCTAGCACTTAGCATAGTGCTTGGAACACAGCAGGTGGTTAATAAATGCTAGCTGATTGAAGGAATATAAGTGTTATGTCACAAAAAGGTAAAAAGCAATGAAGAGACATGATGCAATGTGAGGAGTTGAAATAGCTCAATATATAAAGAAACCACAAAATATGGCTAGACCACATTCTCTAGACTAGAGGAACTTTTCTATATAAAAGGAATTTATCTTCCATTTAACCTCTGTATAGGATATCTTCCATGACTATGACAAATACTTTTGGCAAACACGTCTCCTTGCTTTATGCTTTGCTTGATATTGACAATCAGAAAATAAATGGGTTTGAGGGGAAGATAACAAGTTCAGATTTAGACATGCTTGAGGGACTAGAAGGACTTTCAGGTAGAGCTGTACATTTTTTTAAGTGAAAATTCGGGATTGGAACCTAGGTGAGAGACTGGGGTTAGATGCATAAGGATAGAATGCAGACTGTGGCATATTTCTAGCGAGAAGTCGGCAAAGGTCATTGAGCAAGCAGTATTAGTTGTATAGTGGAAAGAATGCTATATTTGGAGTCAGAGTACCTGAGTCCAAATTCTGATACTTACTAACTTTATGACTTCATATAAGTCATTTCATCTCTCTCGACTTCTTTCCTCATCAGTAAAGTGAGGAGATTAGACTAAATGATCCTTCCAGTCTTCAACCTAAATTCAAGAGAAAACAGCCAATACAGCAAATTTGAAGTCTTTAATTAGGTCAAGTGAGTTGCAGCTTGAGGTGCCGCACATCAAATACTGGGGTATCTAAGGAGGGGCCTGGGAACAGGGTTTTTATAGGGAACTAAGGCAGGGGGAATGGCCAAGCTTCAGGTGTGAGGGGTTAGGCAGAGAGATTGGCCAGGCTGCCGATGGGAAGGGTTAGTGGCATCTCACAGTGTCACAAGGGTATGTTGTTTTGCATGACAAGCAAAAGTCCACAGAGAAAGCTTGGGAATATCTGATGGGGAGAGTTTGGGACATTTACAAAATTAGTCAGAGGCTGGGAGTGATAATATCTGGTCAGTCTCAGGAAATTCATGGATCTATGGATGGGAATGAGGTCAGATTCAGTCAGCTGAGTTTGATGCAGTTCAATGTGCATGATTCATTACACATGATCCATTCAGATTTCTCTGGCCAGCACAGGAATGTGTGTAGAATGGAGGAACTGATTGGGTGAGGATAAAACTGTTTCTTTTCCCCAGTGTCATTGCTTCTTTACCATTTGAGGCAGTAAAGCCCTGAGGAGATTTTACCTTTGAGAGAATCAAAAGACCTAAAGTGTGTTTCTGACAACAAGTAATAAATACTTATTGACCATTTGACTTACATACTGACTGTTATTTAAATGACAGTTGAACTAAGAGGCAGAGAAACAATAAAGGTCATAGAAGAAGAAAGAGTAGTTCAACATAAGTTAAGTGGAAACTGAACTGAGAGACTTGGGAGAGATAGAGGTCAAGGGAGGGAGGAAAAAGTTCAATAGTTAATATTAAGAGTTCTAAGAAGAGTTCAAAGGAAAGACCTAATATTAGCCTAGATTCCAAGGTACAGACTGGTATAGACTGGCTAAGAAAAAAAGAACTTCTTAACTAATTGTTGAGAAACCTGGCTTAGAAGATACATTCATTGACTAGGAAGCTTGGCAGAGAAGAGCTGAAAAAAGCCCTTGAGATCATCTCTGAAAATGATTATCTCTAATAGAAGATACCTTTAGACTTTCTTTTAGAGGAGGAACTTACTAATCACAGCACCATCAGCACATGGAAGGCAGGGTTACAAGTGATTCTGAAGACATTACCCTAGCTAAGGATTATAGATGAAGTACAAAAGTTCTAGTTTTTCTTTTAGTAAGTTGAAAGATCTGTAGATTTTCTTCTACAAGGGAAAAAGCTTCTTAACTACAGAAAACCCTGGTGGAAAATAGAGAGTATCTAGAGAGAGACTCACAATGACATCTGTAGAAGACAATAGCTTTTCAGAATCTGTTGTCTTTATGTACTCAAAATATGGATTACCATTATGTTCATCCCAATGGTGCTGTGATTAGTAAGTTCCTCTCTAAAAGTTATGTCCAGTTATGTCTTTTTTTTATTTAGCCAGTCTATACCAGTCTGTACTTTGGAATCTAGGCTAATATTAGGTCTTTCCTTTGAACTCTTCTTAGAACTCTTAATATTAACTGTTAATAGTTGCTCTGGCAGCAAACATTTACCACATATGAGTATCCCTATAAAAACCTAAAATACTAGGTAAAAAACAAACCTTTCTTTAATGTTTGTTATATGTGATTGTGATTTTAAATCACAATTTTATTTAGAAGGAGAGAAAAAAGAGAAGAAGAGTAAGGGCAAAATCTAGAGGAGTCAGGGAAACCTTTAAGGAACAGTCAGTAGGTAAGCTAATCTGTCTCTCACAACATATTTTTGGGAAGAAGGAGGTTAGAAGCTGGAGAGAGATGAATAAATCCTCTTCCTCCCCATTATTCCTGCTCTACTTTTTGTAAGGCCTTTTCTGAGAGATATGTTGGTAGAGGGACAGTGGAAGAAAATGATTTTCCAATTAGTATGTATGAGTCTATAAGCAAGTATATCCAGGATTTATAAAAGGAATATTCTATTGTCACTTTATATGTCTTTTTAATTAAATGTTTTTGTTTCGAATTAAGTGTCCTATAACTGGTAAACGTAAAACAAATCAGTTGGGGCCCATGAGCTATGGATTTGGAAAGAATTCTGACCTACCTGGGGTAGCTAACTTTGGGCCCAAAGTAAGGGAGTTTCTGGTTACTGTGTACACACATATGTACACATTTACACACATATACACACACACATACGTATAGTCATATGTAATTGAAGCTATGGTAGAAGATGAGCTCATCAATCCATAAGTTTTTTTTTTGATGAGGTAATCTTGGTTAAGTGACTTGCCCAGGGTCACACAGCTACTAAGTGTTAAGTGTCTGAGGCCAGATTTGAACTCAAATCCATAAGCTTTTATTAAGCATCTATTATCTTCCAGGCTGTCCTAGGCAATAATAATACAAATATAAATAGTTAAATAATTTCTAACTTCAAGAGCCTTGCACTCTAATAGTGGAGACAAAAATACATATGTGTATACAGAATAAATACAAAGAGAATGATATAAATAGATACAAAGTAATTAAATGCAAAGTATTTGGGGAGGAAGAGTACTAACTGCAGAGGAGATCAGAAAAGGCTTTATATTTTGTTGTTTCTGTTGTTCAGTCATGTATAACTCTTTGTGACCCCGTGGACCATACTGTCCATGGGGTTTTCTTGACAAAGATAGTGAAGTTATTTGCCATTGCCTTCTCCAGTGGATTAAGGCAAAAGAGACTGAATGACTTGCCAGGGGTCACATAAACATTGTCTGAGGCCACATTTGAACTCAGGTCTTTCTGACTCCAGGCTCACTGCTCTAACCACTGAACCACCTAGTTGCCTCCTAAGCTATTTAAACAAGAAGGGAGATTATTTCAGGCATATGAAATGAGAAGAGCAAAGTCACAGCTATGGGAGATGGAATGTCAGGAGTAAGGAGTAGAGAGAGAATCTGATTCATTCAGTTGCAAAGTAGAGGAGTAATGCATACATGAAAATTGCTTAAATACAGTTAGAGGAGTAATATACAACGAGATTTTTTTCTTTTGTAAAAAACATTATTTTTTCCCAATTACCTGTAAACACAATTTTAACCTTTTATTTCTATAATTTTGAGTTCCAAATTCTTTCTTATCCTCTCTCCTCTTCTCTATGATTCTGAAGACAAGCAATTTGATAAAGATTATACATGTGCAGTCATGCAAAACACATTTACATGTTAGTCATGTTGTAAAAGAAAAGACACAAAAATCCACAAGAAAAATAAAGTAAAATAACAGTCTGCTTTGATCTGCATTCAGATTCCATCAGTTCTTCCTCTGGAGTTTGATAGCATTTGTCATCAAAGGTCCTTCAGAATTGTCTTGGATCATTGCATTGCTGGGAATAGCTAAATCATTCGCAGTTGATCATTGTACAATATTGCTGTTACTGTGTACAATGTTCTCCCAGTTCTGCTCATGTCACTTACATTGAGATTTTAAAGAGCTTTTAAAGCCCAGATTTTGAAGGGCTAAAAGCTAAATGGAGTTTATACTTTATCTTAGGAACAATAAAGGGCCATTGGAATTTGCTGAGTAGGGGCGATATTACACAGAAAAAAGAGAAGATTAGGGATAGAACCTTGGGACATTTAAAGCATGAAAGAGACCCAGAAGGACCAGACAGGTGAACTGACCTTAATTGAATTCTCCTTCCCTCCCTACTCTATCTTTTTCATTATATTGTTAGACTCCCTGGGAAGAAAGAGATTGGAGATTTGAGAGAAAGTAATGATTCCCTGACAATCTTCTACCCTACCCCCCTATTTGAGACCTATTTCTTTTATCACTTAACTGGACACTATTAAATAGTAAAAGCCACCCTTTTCAGCTGTCACTTTGCTGGACACTATTAAACAGTGAAAGTTAAGAAAAGTTATGAAAATCTGCAAGTACCACTGTGGATAAATTACAGATTTCAAACAGTGGACTCACTTGAGAGATAAAAGCGAAGGAAAAAAACCCTTGATCAAAGGAGTGATGGGAGTGTACCCTCTCCTTGCCTGGATTCTAGAATTCTCAATCTAGATTCTTGCATCACTTCTGTTAGACCCATACCAGGACACCTGAAGCTGTAAGAAGATAACTTCATTATAAACAGTAACAAAACCCCAAATATAATTCCATTTCCAATGACTTGAAAGTCTCAGTGACTTACGGCTTGAAAGATCCAGTCAGGTCATTCACCACAAATACTTTTGGAATATAAATGCATACCAAAGAATGCGGCTAATTTCATGTATGCAAATATCTTTTTGGTGTGGTGTTAATGCTCTCCTCCCCCTTTTTCATTTTTGCAGTTGCTACTCTTTGCTGCTTGCCTTTCCAGTTAAAGGTGAAAAAAAAAAAAGAAAAAAATCTATCTTCTTGTATGTGCCTTTCTTCTAGAGCACATGAGGTGAAGGGGCCTCCTATGAAAGATTGAACCTACCTTCAGTTTACAATAGAAACTCTAGTCTTCTTACCTGTCTAAGGACGTTACCTTCTGTTTCCGTTTCCTTCAATCGTTTTCAGTATTCACAGGGAATCCTGGATTTACTTTGAAGAAAATAATGATTTTTTTCCAGGTAGTCATCTAAACATCAACTTGAGTGACTTTCAAGGTATCAATGTATTTATCATACTTGTTTGGAGGAGAAATGGCAAGATTACAGATTCCAGGCATTTTAGGAAAGACAAACTGCTTATGGCATACATATTCTTCATGGATATTGGGAGAACATTTTGCCAGCATGAACTGGAAAGATCTGATGAACTAATTTATTAAAAGGAACAGAAAGATATGTAAAATATGATATATTGAATAAGATGATGTTCTCAGAAGGTGGTATAAAAATGAGACCATTCCACTGCTAGCAACAATGTACGGTTATCTTGGAGACAAATTATGGTGGCTAAATTGGCAAAGTTAATTTTAAGTCTTGTTGTAAAATTGGATTGATTGTAGGACAGAAACCTAATGATATTCCTTAAAGGCAAAATTACTTCACAGAAAATATTAAAAAGGAAGCTTATAATAAAAAAGAGGCAAGTACTCAAGGATGATGTGATAGTGAAGGACAGTGGGTGGATGTGGAACAGGGTCCATGGAGTTCTTGGGATCTATGAGCTTGGTTTTAAAATACATATTTTGATATCTATATCTCAATATAGCAATTTCCCTTGTAATTCTATATATTCTATTTTACCTATTTTAAAATGTTATTCTGATAAGAGCTCCACAGACTTCACTGGAATGCCCAAAGAGTCTCTGACCCAAATAAAAGTTTAGATCCCTTGCTACTGAGTATGTTTTGAGGAGGAAAATATTTGAGAAGTAAAGAGTCTTGAAATTTGGCTTAATCCAGATATAGCTAAAGACATAACTTATACAGATGGTAATGAGAGAATTTATTATTAGATTTCACTTCTTCTGTTATTCTTTTAAATACAGCCACACTAACTTTCCCTATGGCTGTTACTTATTTTGTTTTCCATGGTTTGAAGAAAAGGAAATATGAATGTGTTAATTAAGTTTGCTAAAAAAAAAAGTCTTACTCCAATATATCATCATGACATGGAGGTGACCCTAAAGTCTCAAAAAACAATGCAATCATTTTTTCTTTTCTTTTCCTTTCCTTTCCTTTCCTTTCCTTTCCTTTCCTTTCCTTTCCTTTCCTTTCCTTTCCTTTCCTTTCCTTTCCTTTCCTTTCCTTTCCTTTCCTTTCCTTTCCTTTCCTTCCTTTCCTTTCCTTTCCTTTCCTTTCCTTTCCTTTCCTTTCCTTTCCTTTCCTTTCCTCTCCATCCTTCCTTCTTTTTTCTTTCTATCTTTCTGTTCCTTCATTCCTCCCTTCCTTCCTCCCTCCCTTCCTTCCTTTCTTCCTTCCTTTCTCCCACCCCTTCCCTCCTTTATCCAAAATCTCTCCTCGCCTCTTATTTTCCTCACTTATTTCGTTCTCTCTCTCTCTCTCTCTCTCTCTCTCTCTCTCTCTCTCTCTCTCTCTCTCTCTCTCTCTCTCTCTCTCTCTCTCTCTCTCTCTCTCTCTCTCTCTCTCTCTCTCTCTCTCTCTCTCTCTCTCTCTCTCTCTCTCTCTCTCTCTCTCTGTCTCTCTCTGTCTCCTGCTACTGGACTTATTGAGACACCAGATTAGTTTCAGAGCTCAGAACTCCTGAGTTCTGAGGATCAAGTGATCATTCACCAGCCTCAGTCTCCCCAGCAGCAAAGATTATAATTGTGTGCTATTATACCCTGGTTGGTATCTACTTTTCAAGAACCAAACTAGATGGATACAGAGAGGCTTATGATCAATAGTATGGCAACAAATTTAATGACATAATTGGCTATGAAAACTTCTGAAATAAGGAAAATTTTTAAATTGTCCTTGGTCCTGTGATATTTCTACAAAAGTGTCAGAAAAGGAGGCAGAGATTCTTAATGATTACACAGTTTTTAGACATTAATTTAACTATTAATTTAACTAACTGTAAGAACTTTGCTCAGCAACCAGTGTATTCATTGGTTACTGGATAAGAGACTTATGGAACTAATCATATTAGACTCGATATTCCCTCTTAATAAAATTAAAAGAGAAAAAAACGTAGTTACAGCTAAATCTAAGAATGACTCATAGACCTTCTTTGGAGGTGGGTGATTAAAGGAGATGGTAAATTCCAAAGGCAATAATAAACATCATTTCATGGGGCATTTGATTATCTTGTATTTCAATGCTCATCATGAGTATTTATAAAAATAATTGTTTTGAGGAGAATTATAGCTGATTTACTCATTTATGTAGCAGAGAATGAGTAAGTAAAAATTCCAAATAAGTTAGAGCTGTCTGGTAGTGGAATGGGCTGCCTGGGGATATAGGAGGCTCCTTGTCTTTATAGGTCTTTAAACAGAACCTGGATGAACATTTGTAGGTATAATGTAAGGGGATTCATTTTCAAGTATGAATTGAAGTAGATGGCCATGAAGGTCACTTAGGTTTCCAAAATTCTGTGATTCTATGCTTCTGAGGCAGAGTTATAAGACTCTCTAAATTAAACCAGCTCATACTTTGTGGCTTCATTGCAAAAGTAAGGAGAAAGAGAGTAAAAATTGTGTTAGAAAATATAGCTCAAGATAAAAAAAAGGAAGGAGCAATAGCTTGCTGACTACAGAATAGCCATTCTTTATATATACTTATGTATGTTACATACAGTTATATGCATATCATTATATTTAAGCATATGTGTGCATATGATAGGGACATGTAAAGAGACTGGCCTGTGGATTCATTGATATAAAGAGTCCCTAAATGAAGAAGGACAGCTACGTGGCACAATGGATAGAGTACTTGACCTGGAGTCAGAAAGACTCATCTTTATCAGTTCAAATATGGCTTCAGACACTTACTAGCTGCATGACAGGGCAAGTCACTTAACTCTGTTTGCCTCAGTTTCTTTATCTATAAAATGAGCTGAAGAAGGAAATGGCAAACTGCTCCAGCATCTTTGCCAAGAAAACCCCAAATAGGGTCACGAAGAGTCTGACATGAATGAAAAAAATGAAGAAACTCCTACCAATCATCTCTGCAGCTTAGTTTTAGAGATATTCCTAGAGCCCTGGGAGATTAAGTGACTTGCCCAAAGTGACTGCCTACCCAGTATGCATTGAAGATAGGGATTGAACACAAGTCTTCCAGTTCTGAGGACATTTCCCTATCAACTATACCATGATGCCTTTGTCTTTACACACTCACGCACACACACACACACACACACAAACACACATGCACACATGAAAAGAGGTGCTGGACCCGTCAAGCATTGAATAACATTAGAAAAATTAATTTATCATTGTCTACTAAGAAATCACTGGTTACCAATGATGAAATTATTTCTGAGTCAGTTGTCTGTGTCTAGTCACACAGTTGACTTGTTAGAGGAAAGCTCAAAATCAAAACCAATTTAGGAGAATAAAAATGAGAACATAAGGCAGCTCTAATCTGATATATCAATCACCAAGTTTTTGTTAAGCAACTATTGTGTGTCAAGAGCTGTGCTTGGCACTGGCGATACAAGGACAAAGAATTAAATAATGTCTCCTCACAATGAGATTATATTCTAATGAGGGATTAAAGAAGTGTATATAAAAATATACACAGAATAAATATAAAGTTGTTAAATATATACAAAGTAGTTAAATATGAGATAATGTCAAGTAAGAGGGCACTAGCAGTGTCGGGGAAGAGGTCAGGAAAGGTTTCTTGTAGAAGACAGTGCTTGAGCTGCATCTTGTAAGAAAAGAGCAAGGAATAAGTGCAGTATAGGTATGGGAGACAGCCAATGCAAAGGGAGAGGAAGTGTCATGAGTGTGGAACAAAGAGGGCCAATCTAGCTGGATCAGAGACTTATGCAGGAAAAAATGATACCTAATGTAATTACTGGTTGGAGCCAGGTTACATAGGGTTTTAAAAGCTTATCAGATGAGTCCATATTTTATCCTAAACACAACTGGAAGCCACTGAGGTTAGTTGAATAAGGGAACCATGGTCAGATCTGTGCTTAAAGAAACTTACTTTGGTAGTGATGTGTAGGATGGACTGTTGGGGCAATAGGCTTGACACCAGGAAACCAATTCAGAAACTACTGGAATAATCTAGGTGACAAGTAATGAGGACCTGAATTTAGGTGGGAGCTACAGGAGTTGTCAACTGATTTAGTATATGAGATGAGGGAAAGTGAGCAAACTAAGTCAATTCTAAGGATATAAATCTAATAGACTAGAAGGATGGTAATACTTTTAACAGAAAAGGAGAGGAAAGAAGAGAGGAGGGTTTAAGAGCAAAGGTAGTTCAATTTTAGAAACACAGAATTTAGTTTCTGAAACATCCAGTTTGAAATGTGCAATAGGTGATTGGTGATGTCAGACTGAAACTTGGGAGAGGATAGGGCTGTAAAGATCTAGGAGTCATCTGCTTAAAACTCATGGGATATAAAGAAGCCACCATGACCTATTTTAAAAAGTGATTGTCACAAAAAAAACCCCCTGAGAAATGGATAAAAGAACAGAATCAATGGAAATCATCCTTATTACCTAAAGAAGTTTAGCTGATTTAAATTAATCTTCTGAGAGGTAATCTGCTGAGAAGCAGTGTAGCACTGTGGAAAGAGAGATGACTTCAGAGTCAGGATGAACTTAAGCTCAGGTCTCAAATTTGACACATAATGCTCTTGTGACCCTGGGAAATTCATTTAAACTCTAGCATCCCATTAACTCTTTAGGAATATGTTGCAGAACAGTTGTCCAGGGATGGGGCAAATTATGAACAGTATCACCAATGACAAGCAATGGAGGGGGGAAAAATAAATTTAACAAATGTTTGGTAAGACATCAATTTAATCCAGGTCACCGCAAGAGCTTTAATGATGAAGGTGGAAATAAGAAAGCAAATGAGCAAAATACATGAAAAATCTGTTGAGATTTTTATAACAAATTCTCATCAGCCACAATGGAATATTTGAACTCTAACATTACAGTCCTTGCTGCGACGTAGAAATAAAAAGAAGAGGCAATAAACAACTAACATAAGAACAACAATTGGATTAGACTTTGTATAAATGGAGGATACCCATGCTAGAAGTAAAATAATGTGTGTGTGTTTGCACAGGGTTGGAAGATGGATAAATCAGTTTTCAAGTTATTTAAAAGAAGACTGGGTTAAGTGCTTGGAAAAAAATCATGAGTATAATTAACACTGAAAAATGATGACCAATAAAACAACTTCTGACCAATATGTCTAATATATCATCTTTACAACATCTTTAGGAGACTGATTACTTCTATGAAGGACATCCTTCATGAAAGTACGAGAAGGCAACCAACAGGAAGGATTTCAGAAACCATAGCAGATCTTATAGTTAGCATCACACAGTCTGGCTCCAGCCTACCTTTTTGGCCTCATTTCATGTTGCTTTCTTTCACATACTCTGTCTCCCACACTATCCAGTAATGCTCCTCACATATGACATTTCACCTTCCATCTCCATGCCTTTGCTAATTACCTTCCAAGCTCAACTCAGGAGCCATTTCCTTCACGAAGACTTTACTTATTCCCCCAAACTTCTATGTCGCTCCCCACCAATTACATTGTATTTACTTTGCCTATATATGTACTTATATTTTATGTATTGTTGTCCCAATATAACGTATGTTCTTTGAGGGCAGGGTTTGTCTTTGTATCTCGTTCTAGTGTCTAGAACAATGCTGGAACATAGAAAACAATTACTAAGGGATAAAGGGAAGTAACAAACATTTATTAAGTGTCTACTACGTGCCAGGCACTGTGCTAAGCAATTTACAAATATTATCCTGTCTGATCCTTACAACAATCCTATGAGATAGATGCTATTATGAACCCAATTGTACAGTGGAGGAAACTAAGGGAGACAAAGTTTAAATGACTTGCCTAAGGTCATATGCTAGTGAGTATCTAAGGTCACATTTGAATTCAGGTCTTCCTGACTACAGGCCCAGTGCTTTATCCATTGATCTACCTTGCTGACTCTATCATTGTTTATTGATTGATTGATTGATATGACACCACTGTGTCAATTGTTTGTTGCCTATAAAAATATATCTGATAAGTTAAGATTATAAAAGATTCCTGGAAAGATGGGACAAGAGAGACAATTTTGTTGTATCTTCTGATTATTACTGCCAAACATTAACCTGGCAGGTTTTAGATATGATAGTTGCATCTGTACTGAAGTAGGATTGGAATAGCTTTCTCATGGAGATTCACATACACTATTGCTCTTGCACCAAATGGCCTCTTTCTTGTTCTTGCAGAACACAGCTGGTCCCTCTTATGAAAAGAGAACACATAATAATTGCACTAAATATGCATTAAATTGCTTTGCAAAATGATAGTGGCATCCATTATGAACTCTGCATTTGAAGAGTTTAATCTGCTATTTTAATTCTCATCAGGCAGCAATATGACATGCAAGCTTTTGGCCAAAGGTATTCTCTTCACCATAGGAACATTTGTTGATTAAGTAATACCCAAAACTGAAAAACTTTTCTTGAGTTTCAGAGGCACAAGAGTATGCCTCTCAAACAATTCCTAAAAGGATTTTTTTTAACTTAAAATCGTCCTTGTGTGTTATGTGAGGGGTATATGTTGAAAATGATCTAACATTCTTCTTTAGGAAATCAGGTACTTTGTAAAGGAAGCTCTGACTAGTTGCTTTTACATAAATCTTACATGAGTCAGACACAACAGTCAAAAATTTAAAGGAATGGGGTCACTTGGTTTATAGTATTTTAGGGCCATCTCTATTTTTCCTTCACTTGACTGGTGCCAAGCTAGAGACGGATTTGTATTGATTAGAGTTGGAAAACAGAGAGCCAGAAAATTTGTTTTTGTCTGTTGAGCCACAGGGTGAGAATTGAGAGGGAAATAACTTACGGTCCCCTATAAAACTGGTACCATTTATGAAGCCTTGGGGATCATGGCAAATAGGTTGGGGTATGGGATGAGGAAACAGGGAAACTGAGGTCACCTTGAACTTGGGGGAAAAAACCAAATGGGATGGGTAGGTTTTTAAACAACTGGTAGAATTTATTCTTCTTTTCCTACTTAGTAGTGTCCAAAACCAATCCTAGGGCTCAAACTATACTTAATAGTAATAAAGGTGAGGGAAAAATGGAATGATGTGCAGTTATTCTTTATATGGGATCTAGAAGATCCTTTCCAGTTCTGGATCCTAACTGATCCTGAGATTTATAATTGAAAGGTTCTTTGGATTCTTCACTATTAACTGAATTCTCAACATCTGACTCACAATTAGATGCATAATATAGGAGTGGTAGTACTGCCAGGCAGGAAGGTACCTCAGAAGATTATTGTTCATATAAAAGGTAGCTTCAACAATAAATGTGCATTCACATAAGGCAAGCATTAGCTGTTGCAGTTTGTTTCATGATGAGTACTGTAGGCTAATCATGCAGAACAGTGAAAGAGAGACAGAGAACATACTATGCGTGGAAGTGCTTTCCTTCAGAAAATCCAAGTTGGAACTTTAGGTTGCTAATGCTGAAGAGTTGAGTGAAGAGCAATCAATTAATCAACAAACAATTATGAAGTGCGTATAAAGCGCCAGGCACTATGCTAAGTATAAGGAATACAAATACAAAAATGAGACAGTGCTTGCTGTTGTGGAGAACGTATCATGTTCCCAAATAAGTAAATATAGGATACATACAAAGACACAGTGATTTAAAGGGGATACTAATAATAAAGGCAATTAGGAAAAGTTTGTTGAAGGCAGTTACACTTCAGCTGAACCTTGAACAAGGTAGGGAGCCTTGGCAAAGATTAGGAGAGAGAGTATTCCAGGTGCGGGTTCAACCTTTGTTGAACATATAGGATACAGGGGATAAAATATTATGTATTGATGAATAGTGAATAGTCTAGTTTAGCTAGAATGTAGAGCACCCAAGAGGGGGTGTGAGGTGGTGGTCATGTGCGATAGGCCAGAAGAGATTGTGAAGGCCTCTAAGTGCCAAATGGAGAGTGACATGGTCAGAACTGTACTTTAGGACAATCAACTTAGCAGCAGATTTGAGAATAGATTGAAAAAGGGAGAGACCGGATGAAGGGAGAGAAATTAGGAAGCTATTACAGCAGTCTGGAAGAGAAGTGGTGAATGTGGGTCATGAAGTGGATGGTTGTGGTGTGATAGAGCAAATGTTAATGGGAGAAATTCACAAGTTTTGGCAACTGGTGGGGTGTAAGGCTGATAAGGGAAAGGGAGGTGAGGATGCCTTCTAGAATGTGGATCTGGGTGGCTAGAAGAATTGTGATAACCTTGACATAAATAGGGAAGATAGAGAGAGAAGGGAAGATAATGAGCTCGGTTTTGAACACATTGGGTTTGAGATGCCTCTAAGCCTTTCAGGTGGAGATGTCCATCAGGCAGCTAGAAAAGTGGGATTGTAGCTCAGGATTAAACACTGGACACACAGATTTTGGAATCATTTGCCTAGAGATAATAATTGAATCCTCAGGTTCTGATGAGATCATCAAAAGAGACAGAGTAGAGAGAAAGAACAAATGGTCCTGAAGAGTGCTGTGGAATCTATCTAAGCATAGGATACAGGACATGGTGGTGATTGTATATGCACACATATGTATGGCATTATATATGTATGTATATGTATAGACAAAGGGAGCACAGTTTAGTTGAAAGATCACTTTGTTTGGAATCAGAAACCCCTGTTTTAGAGTCCTGGTTCTGCTATTGATAAGCAATGTGACCTTGGTCAAGTCACAGAAACTTAATTTCAGTTCCCTTAGTTATCAAGTAGGTATAATAATAATATTTTATATACTTCTTTGGGCTATTGTCAGAACCAAATGAAGTATATAAAATACAACAAAATATGAACTATTGCTAATGGAATGGCATCTATGAGATAATCTAGCAACAAGTACTTATTGATGACCCACATGACTAGGCGTCATGATTATCACTGGGAATTTAAAAACAAACTAAAGAGTCTCAGCCTTCAAGTAGCTTAACTTCATTAGAGGAGAAAACAGTTGCATAAATAATTTTAGTCACAAGAATACTAAATTAAGAATTGGGAAGGCTTCTGTTGGAAGTAATGATTCTGTTCATTAGTTGTATAATAAAGGCCAAAGCAGCTTACTTCTCTGAGCCTGTTTTCTCACTTGTAAAGATGTTAGTATTGCTTATCTAACAATATCAAAGGTGATAATGTAATCAACACATTTCACAAATAGCAAATCCTACATGAAATTAAACTCTTATCAGGGATAGACTGAATCTGTTATTTCACTCCCAGATGAGGAAACTCCCTTTACTGCAGGTATCTTCTCTGAAACTATGAGCGTTGCCTAGACTAGTGATGAGAAGTTGTCCTCCAAGCTCACACAATCAGTATGGCATTAAAAAGCAGAACCTAAACACAGGTGTTCTGACTCCAAGGCCAGTTCTCTATTCACTGTACCAAGCTGCCTCTCAGTACTACTACTTCTACTACTACTACTACTACTACTACTACTACTACTACTACTACTACTACTACTACTATAACCACCATCACCACCACCACCACCACCACCACCGCTACTACTACTGCTGCTACTATTACTACTACTACTACTACTACTACTAATCACTAATCACTACATCACTAATATAGAGATTACTTTTATGTATGGTAGTAGCTTAAAAGACAATCAGAATACCTTCTAGTTGGCACATATGAAGAAACCCTTTGAATAATATCTGAACCTCTTGACTTGTAGAACCTGATGTGTAATTTTGCCTTTTAAAAATACTCAAAGCCTTGTGTTTAAAAGAGACATGGATTCTAGAACTGATTATGTCCTTAAGTACCTATGTAGTTTTAGGCCAGTTGTCTCAGTTCTGTGGGGCTTCACTTTTCTCATGTGTTAAGTGAATGGATTAGACTAGATGATCTTTAGGCTTAGATTTTCTTTTCTGGCTCTAAAATTCTAAGTTCTTTTTATTCCAATCTCCATTTATTGCTATTTCCTACTAAGTTGGTACGGTTTCCATATGCCCAAGGGTACATGGCTATGATTGATTTTTAAAAATTGTTTGACACAGTGCTTTATATCTCAAAAATATTCAGCAATTCAAAAACATTCAACAACTACGTATCAAGTGCCTACAGTGTGCCCAGTAGTGTGTTAGGGTGTACAAAATAAAGAAGAAATGATCTGTTGGAGAAAGCAGCTGCTTATCCTCCAAGGAACGATAAAGCAGATCCACAGAAACTGTCAGGACCTTGCATGATGTCATCTCCAGCAAAAAGCCCTTGGAATAGTACTTGCCCTGCTTCCAAACTGATCCTCTCAGATGAAATATCATGTACGTGGTACAATTTTGTGGAGAAAGGGACCACCACCCCTGCCACCATTACCACCAACAACCACCAACTGGCAGGTAAACACTAAACCCTTGGGAATAGCAGTACTCCTCCCCTCCTCCACTGTCAACCATGCCTCTAAGCTTGGCCCTTAAAGTCATCATCCAGGGAAGGATCTCTTGCAGCTGCCTCTAAAAATGCTATAATCATACCTTTCCCCTAAGTAGTCACAGCTACTAAAGACCTGACACCAAATTCCTTGACATGGTCAAATGGTTCAGCATCAAAACTGGATGTGGTTTTCATAAATGAAAATTACATTAAAGAAGATGCCTTACCATCTGCTTTTTCAATGTGGTCTAAGGACCACTGAGGCTCTCCATTTGATTTTCATTTGAAATTTCCTATATATGTTGCCTCCCCATCAGAATGTGAGCTCCTTGTGAGTAGCAACTCTCTTGCTGTTTTGTTTATATCCCTAGCCCATACCATGATGCTATGCACATAGTAAGTGCTTAATGAATGTTTTTCTATGCATTCATTCTATGGAGGGAAACTACATACAGATAAATAAACGCAAAACATACAAAAATACTAAGCAATTTTAGGGGGAGGACTAACAACTTAGAGAAGCTGTAAAGCTGTCTTGTAAGAAGTACCACTTGAGCTGAGCTTGAAGAGAGGTAGGGATTTTAAGAGGCAGAAATTTAGAGAGAGAGAGCATTCCAGGCAAGGAGGATGGCCAATGCAAAGACAAAGAAAGAGACAGAATGTCATATACGAGGACTTATAGGTAGATCAGTTTGGGTTGAATGACTAGTGGCTGATAAGGGGTAATGTAACTAGGCTCGAAAGAAAGATGAGAACTAGCTTGTAAAGAGCTTTTAATAAGCATTTTTCAATTCACTTGGTTTCATGATTACTCTACTTTAATACCCCAGATGGCAGCTTCTCAGCTATGTCATCAATATCATGCAATTTGTGCACATGTCCTGTCCAATGAGATTGTATGGTGAAGATCATAGGATCAAGCCATTGGTGATTTAATCATTTTAATTAACATTCAAAACAGTTCATATATACCTGATGAAATGACACACACATAGCTAGATATGACTTTGTGATAGGTCATTAGGATTATAAATTTAAAGTTGGAAGGGGCCTCAGAGATTATTTAGTCTGACCACAAAACAGTAATTGAGGCTCAGAGAAGTCACAGAGTTAGCAGAGCAAAGATTGGAAAGCAAAGTCTCTGACTGCAAATTCAGTACTTTCCACCTCACAATGCAGCCTTCAGATCTTATAGCTGTGTGAAAGGTTGTACTATAAAATAGCAGAGGTATAATTGAACACAGGACCCCTGGCTCTAAACCTAGTGTACTTTCCACTTTACCACACTTGCTTTCTTAGTAATTGAATAAAGTTGAAGAACTGAGGTTCTGTTACTTGTAAAGAAGAAATGAGCCTGAAACAGAAAGAAGTCAACCTGTCCTGAATTGTGGACATTTGCGCAAACAGAATAAGAGAGAGAATTTCTAAAACCACAAAAGTGTGGCAGTATGAGTTCATAACGAACTTACTCATGGAAGGAGTTCATAAAGAATCTCACTAGTTTGAGATGGGAAGATCAATTAAATCATCTAGATTGCACTTTTGAGGCCAAGTAAGGTTTGCTCTATTCACACAGCATTTTAAAGCACTCTACCCACTTTTAAATACTTTAGGATAATAGCTCTGCTACCAAAAAATCTTTCCCAATTTTTAGCCTCATTTCCCTTTTCTTCCTTTCATTCATTTAGTCTTAATCATGCACTCTTATAGCCTCTTAAAATTTTTTCCCTTTTCAATGTGTTTAATCATTTTTTTCTATAAGTGTTTGAAGGGTAAATTTAAAAACCTTCCCCTCATTTGAATAAGTTTAGGTTAGTCATAACACTCTCTTCTCCCTCCCTCCTGCTCCTCTCCCGCCCTCACTTCCACCTTGCTTCCTTTCTCTCCCTCCCTTTCTCCTTCCCTCCCTTCCCTTTATTAAGGCTGAAGTCACTGTAATTCCTAAAGGAATAAAGTGAGAGATAAGGGCTTTTTTTTTATTCTTAAAAGAATAAAGTAATGAGAAATTCAGAGCTCCTGCAGTTAATCTGAACAATGATTTGCTTGTTTATTTATTTGGAAATACTGGAAAACTACTAAATTCTCAAACTAAATTAAAATTCTTTATTCAGTCATGTCCAACTCTTTGTGACTTCATTTGGGGGTTTCTTGGCAAAGATACTGGAGTGGTTTGCCATTTCCTTCTCTAGCTCACTTTACTAATGAGGAAACTCAGGCAAACAGGATTAAGTGATTTGCCCTCGGTCACACAGCTAGCAAATGTCTGAGGCCAGATTTGAACTCGGGAAGATGAGTCTTCATGACTCCAGGAGTGGCACTCTATCCACTGTACCACGCAGCTGCCCAAATTAAAAATACTTCTTCTTTAAGTTATTGGACTGGTCTTATATTAGGTGGCACAGTGGTTAGAGTACTGGGCCTGAAGTCAGGAAGATTCCCCTTCCTGAATTCAACTCTGGCCTCAGACATTTACCAGCTGTGTGACCCTGGGCAAATATTAACCCTGTTTGCCTCAATTTCCTCATCTGTAAAATGAGCTGGAGAAGGAAATGGCAAACCACTCCAAAATCTTTGCAAAGAAACCCCAAATGAGGTCATGATGCAACTGAAACAATGCAACAACAATAATTTTGAGAGTTACAGAAATAGATTATGCAAGTGGACATTGCCTACTTCTCCTTCCTCTGCTTGTCTTATGTTTTTTATCAACAAAAAACAGTGTTTGTTGAGCATTTTCTATATGCAAGACACTTCGCTAGACATGTGGGAATACAAAGATGTATACAAAACATTCCTTGGCTCCAAAGGGGTTAGGTGCTTATGTCGAGTTAAGGACTCCACATTCTCTTTAGAACCATATCCCCCTAGATCATAATATAAGGAGTATACACTCACAGGAAGTTTTGAAAAGCTATGGGAGAAATCTCATTAAGGAAATTCAGGGTTAGAAAAGTGAACAGTAGTTAGCTAGGAAGAAATAGAAAGAAATTGGCAGCTATATCCGAGCTCCAATATTCCATCCAGACTTTGATGTTGATGACAAGAGCTGCTGGCCTGGGTTTCCATACCAAGAAACCCACTGTTCCATAGCCCAAAGTACAATACTGGGAAATCCATCATTCCCTATGTCTATGGCAGATTTCTCTAGCACCTTTCAGTGATTGACTGTTGTACTCCCCTCCAATTGGATTGGTGGAACTAAGTGCTTAATCAGGAGCCAAGATTAATGCTCTCTAAGAGATGCTAGTCAGGATGACAGTCTTTGGGAATGAGTGCCAAGAGCATTTAACATCTAATTCAATTCCAGTTATCGTTCTGTGATTCTTTTTTGTTAAATACCTTTACTTTGGATTCCATAGTCCTTTGGTTTGGTCTGGTATGAGGAGTATCAGTGGGGCTTTCAAGCCAAGGATTTGAAGAGAATAGTGCACCAACAGTACCCTGAATTTGGTTGTGGCTAGGAAAGAGGCCTCCTTGAGGGGCCACAGCTGCTATACAGCTGTCAAAAATACAGGGAAATAATGTGGCACAATAACTACAAGAGGGAATTCATTATGAAAATGTAAGTATAAAGACTTGTTTGATTCTTACAGCCATCTGACCTTTGAAGATGCGGCCTTTTAATTCCCACCTGTAGACTTAGTGTGATTCTGGGAATGATATCATCCTTAGGTTGGAAAATATTAAGCATGCTGGTTTAATGGCTCAATGTCAAGTCATTCAGATTTCTAGTCCTACCCTGACCTTTGGATCCTAATTCCCAAGTTATAGGGTTCTTACCCTAACAAGGAATCCAACTTTCCCCTCCCCTTCCAAACCCTATCACCACAAGGAGCTAGGTTTCTTTCCCTTTGAATGCTGTTCTTCCTATTACTGGGTCTACTTATTTCTTTCTCCGTCTCTGCTTGAAGAAATACCTTAGTACTTCAATTCTTTTTATTTTTTAACCTTTGGCTAGTGATCCTTGCATCCTACTTACATGTTTTCCTTGTAGATACTACTTCTGGCTTGAAGATTACCTTTTGCACTCATGTCCATGCTTGACTGCCCCTCAGATAAACCCCTGGCCATTGCTGTTCTGATGCCTGGTCTTCACCCAGCTGCGCACCTAGATTCCTGTTTCTGAACTTTACTAGTCTAGTCCATCCTATTGCCCCCTGGGGCCCATTTACAAGTGTGGCTGAAAGATCTTGAAGGGAGGTCAGAACAATGGAGATAGTGTGAGTGATGGAATGGAGCTGGAGAGAGGGAGATTGGGCCTTGCATGACACATAGGGGGAAGAATGGGTAAAGTGGTTTGGTAGAAACGCAGGCCCATAGGACATAGAGTTTCTATTAAATATTGTCTGGTCCCTGCTTGCACAGAAATGCCATTTTTCAGATAAGGAAAATACGGCCTACCCAGGTAATGCAATTTATCTAAAATCACAAAAGGAATAAGCAGTAGAATTGGGATTCAAGCCCAGGCCCTCTCATTACAAATCTAACACTCTTCCCACTAAACCACATTCCCTCTTATTTATTCATAAACAAAGATTCATGTCCTTATTTATAAAATATCCTTAAAATTATGCTACTGTATCATAGGAATATTATATTTGTGTAGTCCTTGGCAATGCTAGTCATACTTTCCTCTGATCTTTTGAAGTTTTTCTTCCAGGCATTAATGTCTTTTTGTAACTGGTGCTTCCTTAGTTGTAACATCAAGCAAGAATAATCATTGACCGATCATGAATCATCATCCCATTATTTGGGGGACTTACCATATGGGTGGTAGGATGTCAGGCTTCATCCCTAGTTTATATGTATTCTTCCCAAAATAACAGACATTGTTAATAGCCCTTAACTTTTATTTTAATAATTTGCCACCCAGTTCTAAAGTGTGGCATTACCACAAAGAATTCATTTCTTTTGGCAGTTTTATTTTTCTCGATGTATTTTTGTTATTTGGAATATGAATATTTCATCTTTGAGCTGCTGTACCATGTGATGTTCTCATTTCACAAAATTATTATTAATAGGCACAAGCCTCAGCTTTTAATTTAGGATGGGTTTAGCTTGTAATTTTTTAAAGCACTTTTATAACTACAAACCATTTTTCAGTGATAATTAAAATTATATTAAGTGAATCTTGTAAAATGTAACACCATAAACTGTTATAGTGGTGTTAATCTGATAAATCTCCAAAGCAATGAATGTCATTAGCACTTTAAACACATGGAAAACAAATATAAGATCAAGAAAAATAATACAGATACCAAATGCAGTAGTGGTCCTTAAAGTTGGGAATGATGGGCCCTGCTATTGATTTGTAAGCAAGCAACTGCATAAAGGATCCAATAAAATGCTGTCTCCTTATTTTATTAAAAAGAGAATGAAACAATAATGGTGCATCACACTACAGGAATAAATCTTTTCTGAAAAGCAAAAACTAGGATTAGATGATTAGTGTTTGACTTTGGTGCCCCCCTTCTTTGGAATAAAATAGGTGTGCTGTCAGTAGTTGATTGATTTATGGCAATGAATAAGGAAAAGCATTGGTCAAAATTATCTTGACAAATCTGATGTTATCAACTTGAAAGATTAAATCAGTTCCTAAGGCCTGATCACATAGGTTCTGGAATATTTCTGTGCCCAAGAGGCACTGAAATCTCAGGGCATGCCTCCTGCTGCATACATGATACAAATACATGCAATGTTTTGGAATACAGGAAGGAGAGAGAAGACATATGGTCAAGTGGGCATGTCATTCAAATGTATGTGAGATCTTTGGAGCTCCCTACTCCTTGCCTTAAAACTCTTCTCAATTTCCTAAGGATCTTCTCATCTAGCTCTAGGCATTCACAAGGGACCCAGAGATGACGAGTCAGTTCTGAAACCTCCTTTGGGGTCCTGATACTCCCTTTAGGAAGGGAATTGAAGAAACTAGTTTAAAACAGTAGGCCAAATGAGTGGATCAGAACTTGGCAGGAATGACCTAGAATCATCTTAGGTTTTCCAGGGTTTTCTGAATAAGGATCTGCCTAAAAGTGGAAGGAAGGAAGGGAACAAACATTTATTATGCGCCTACTATGTGCCAGGCATTTAGCTAAGGATTTTTTACAAATTTTATCGCATTTCGTCTTCATAACAAACCCTGGGAATAGATACTATTGTCCTTACTTAACAGCTAAAGAAACTGAAGCAGACAGAAGTTAAGTGACCTGTCCAGGGTTACTTAGCTAGTAAGTGTCTAAGGCCAAATTTGAACTCAGGTCTTCCTGACTTCTTGACACCTATCTGCTTAAAGTGTCATGGATCTTCCATGGCCACATAATTTTAAATCTTAGCAATCACAGGATCACATATTTAGGGTTGGGATGGTCCTTGGACATTCTCTAGTCCCACATTTTCATTTTAGAGGTGAATAAACTAAGATCCCAAACACACAAAGATGGGAGGCAGCAAAGGACAAATTCAAGGCCAGGTTTTCTGACTCAGAGGCCAGAATTGGCCAGTGCAAATTTAGAGTATGTCAAACAGATTGACAGTTTTTAGTCAAGAATTTTTTAAAAGCCAGAACATTCTGGTGCCCTTTGAGGGTGATTTAATGTTCAGCAAATTGTAAACTATGATTTTGAAAAAAAAAAATGGAAATTATAAGGATGTACATTTTATTAAGCTCCTACTATGTGGAAGTTATTGTGATAGACCCAGGCGAGACAAAGACAAAAATGGAAAGCTTCCTTGCAAGAAGCTTACATTTTACTTGAGGATGACATGTACATAACAAGGTATGTAAAAGAAGATGGAATTATTTTTGGAGGGAGAAAGTGCCGATACCTGGGAAAATTGAGAAAGGCCTCATGTAGGTGGTACCTGTACAGTGTCATGTAAAAAAAGGATTAAAAAAAGGTCAAACATCTATTTTTAGGGAAAAAAATCTGTAAATTATATGGAAATTGCCCTAATCCATCCATCACATCTTACATCATCCTCTTAGTAACCAAGGACACACATTAGCAAAATGTTTGGTTGAGATTGGGTGATAGTTGAAATGAACAAAAAAGTGAACAAAAAAATTTCCTGCCCCTAGGGGTAATAATTGCCCTGAACCAACAAATACAACAACGTGGCAACCACTAACATGCTTTTAAAAGATTAAATCTTCTTCAGTCCAAGCTAACAGAGGAATGAATCTCATTTTAAAACTTTTTATCCCTATCTCGTCTCATGCTTTTTAATGCTTTAGAAAAACAAAACTCAAGCTCTGCTACTTCATTATTTAAGAGCTGATTATCCAAGACATAGCCATCTTATCTTTCTACTAAAGGAACAGACTCTTTGAGGAAACTATATTATCTAAACTTTATAACTCCCCCAGCACCTACCATTGTGCTCCACACACAGGAATTCCCTTAATAAAAGTTTGCTGAATTTAATTATCACCTACTCCTTCCATTTCTCATCCCCAATGTGTATACGTTCCATTATCTATAATTACCTTACCCAAAGGATGGATGGTGTGTATCAATTGTGTCAATTTGGTTAGTTTTCAACAGCTTGAAGAGAGGGAGAAATTTATGGGTAAAATTTTTCTTTTTCGGTTACTTTTGTTTTCAACTTGTTTGTTATTCATATACTCTGTTGTCATGGATAATTGAAAGTTGGCACAGATCCTAGAAATGAATGTGAACTTAAAAATCACCTAGTTGAATCCTAGAGGGATGAATTTATTTGGTTCATGTCCAATAGCTAATTGGTAGAGTAGAGACTTGAACTCAGATCTTCTGACTTCTTGTCACCCTATCTTGTGCTTCCTTCTTTATCAGGTGCCTTCTTCATTACTGTAGTCTTGGACAGCACATTGAAAACATTCTAACATGCGACTCGTTAGAATCTGGTTAATCGTGAGGGTAGGTTTTCATATTGATACTTCCTCTTTGGAGGTGGGGTTGGGGTGAGGCACACAAAGACAATTTTGGACTATTTTAAATAATGTAATGACCAGTCTTAGTAGTGGATCCAATAGACATCTGGATTATACAGTATCTTAATACTGTGGAAAAGCACTTTCTATTTCTGGTTCTATTATACTATTAGTTATATATCCCAAGTGTTTTCCTTTTCTTGTTAGCAAAGACGTCTTAGGGCTGAGATTAAGGCATCTGGAATTCATGCAAGGCCCAGGAGAGCTATAACTGTGCTTCTGCATAGATTAGACTTCAAGGAGGTATATACCAGCATCACTCACAGGTTGGTGGAATAAAAAGCCATCTGCCCTAACCCCTTGTTTCCTTTTATGCACATGTAATAGTAGAAATGAAAACAGACAGTGTTGAGAGAGAGAGAAGAAATCCCTATTCTCTGTGATTTTATCTGAGGCACTCAAATATTACTGGGGAGCTCTGGCCAGGCTATGGAGTTGATGTAATACATACCTTTATTATTGTGCTGAAGATTCCAAGCAGGAGCCAGTCTTCTTGGCTCTGAGAAAGTCAGTTGTAAAAGCCAATGGTTTTATTTTATTTTTTTTTGGGCTAGGCAATGGGGTTAAGTGACTTGTCCATGGTCACACAGCTAGTAAGTGTTATGTGTCTGAGGCTGGATTTGAACTCAGGTCCTCCTGACTCCAAGGCCAGTGCTCTATCCACTGTGCCACCCAGCTGTCCCCAAAAGCCAATGTTTTGGCAGGTCTTGTTACTCTACTGGTGATGGAAGCCTCTTAGAATCATAGAATTATCAGGTTGTGGAAGTGAAGGGACACTAGACCTCATCTAATCCAATTTTTCCATTTTACAAATGAAAAAAAAAAACAAAGCCCAGGGAAGTGAAATGATTTACCCAAACTCATATAACTTATTAATGGCAGGATTGAGGCCCAATTCAGAGCTTTTGAATCCAACTCCAATATGCATTCACTGTGTTGTACTGGCCAACTGGTTCCCAAATAACCAGCTCAATTAGCTGACCTTATTTGCATCATTTCTGAGGAAAGTCCTAAAGTGCAAGCTTCTTGAGAGTGAAGATTATTTCATTTGTGTGTTTTGTAGAACCATAGAATTTGAGTTAGAAGGCTCTTCAGTGGTCATCTAATCCAACCCAATGGTCAGGTGGTCATCCATTCTCAGCTTGAAGACCTCAGAAGAAAATCTTTGTATCTCCAGGGTCTAGCACAGTTCCATGCACATTTTTTGGCCTGCTCCTACAATTTCATTGGCATAGGGAACTCTACCACAGGTTCTGTTTGGCTGTGAGACAAGGACCATAATAATCTCTGAAGAATTGAAAATAAATATCACACAGAGGACAATAGAAAAGTTTATGGTGAATGATCAGTCTGCAACATATAGTAGCTGAGAAGTCTGCAACCTATAGCAAATAATAAATACGAAGAAGAAAAAGAGGAAAAGATGTCATCAAGGAAATGTATGATAGAAAAACAGAGGCTGGTCACGTAATGAGGGTAAAAGGATGACAAGTGAACAGCTTGAGTATCCTTTCAATCACTGCATTGTATCCTTGCAATTCCAGAATACATTGATGAAAGCTTCCAGATTGTCAGGTGGACCTCCTATGGTGAACCTGTGAGGACATGAGTTGGATAGCATAGATAGGTAAGAATGGGTCTCGATCTCCATTGTTAGAGATCAGAGACCTATGCATACATTTAAGGGGATTCATAGTGTAGAAAGTCCCTCCATGAAAGTTCTTTCCAGCAGCTCTTGTTTAACTTTTTCTTTTGGCCACTGAGAATTTAAGTGACTTTCACATGGTCACACGTGAAGCAGAGATGTGACTTGAACACAGTTCTTCTTGACCCCAGGGCCTACCCTCTATCTCCTGTGCTTCTACCCCTATGCTTCTTATGTGCCTCTCATACTTCCTTTCATACCTAGCACATGGTAGACATTTGATAAATGTTTATCGAATTGTTGAGGCTCATGGAAGGATTCTGATTTCTATGTCTAATGACCTTTGGAATTGTGCAGGAATTCAGGAAGTTCCCAGTGTGACTTCTTGATTTTACATCTTTGAGGTGGGAGAGGGAACCCTGACTTAATCCACATGGTGCAATGGCTTCTTCACTGGACAAGGATACAGAGACTTATTGCTCCTTCCATTCCATTATTTTATTCAAGGAATCTTTGAGGAGTATAAGAACAGCCTCTGAAAGGGGAAGTATGCTAAGGTAATTTCTTTAAGGAGCTGGTGTGGACCTCCTAAGACATAAAGAGAGAGAGCAAGGTGCAACTTTGCCTTGTTACTTGAACTTTCTAGCTCCCCTTTGTGTATCCTCCCCATTAGAATGAAAGCTAGTCAAATTAGAAATGATCTTATTTCCTTGTCTTTGTTTTCCTGGTGCCTAACATAGTGCTTCTCACACTGTAAGTGTTTAATAAGTATTTTTCATTCATTCACTCATTCAAAATGTTCTGAGGTGTCATATGATTTTTTAAAAATTTACCATCACCTCTTTGAACTGTCAAGGCCTCTCCTTCATAACACCTATTTCCTCCCCCCAAAGCATTTTAGCAACACTAGGGGTGAAGATCATTATATAAATGTGAAAATTTTTCTTGTAATGAAGTGTAACACATCACTGTACCATTCACAGATTCTTCCTCCATTGCCAGGTCAAGCCATATTATCCTGCACCTGAGCACTGGAATCCCAGGAGTTCTACAAAACGTTTAACTACCGAGTGAAATATCCTGATATTGAAAAGACAACTTAAAGTCCATTTCCTCACCTGAATGCAGAGTTTATCACTCAATAGAACTTACTTGTTTTTCTCAGAAGTTCACTCTTTTGAAAAGTAATTATCTTTAGAAACATTTCTCTGCGCGTCCCCCTCCCCACCATAGAGACCGGGGGTGTGAGGGCTGAAATGTCATCATCTGACTAAGGAATGGTTTATTGTGCCATTTGAGAGTCTGCTCTAGAGTATATGCGATGAAGTCTGTCTGTCTTGTGGGCTGAGAATATAATCAGGAACATCTGCAGCTCAAGCTGCTCATTGTGTCTGGGGACCTGAGCTGTTTGCTGTTCAACCTGTTAAGACAAGGTTTGTAAAGACCCTTGTTTCCCTCCTGATCTAAGTGTCAAGCTGGCGTCTTGAGCAAGATATATAGCAAGCACAGCTGTAAGGAGAGCGAACAACAAGAGTATTTTGTGACATATTTATATACTTCACTTTTGGTAGTAACGTGGAAGATTAATGACACAAGGTAATTTTCATGGTAGGCTACAGCTACTTGTGGCTAATTGAATACCGGCTCCTGAAAATGTAATGAACTTTTAAAAAAAACCAGAAATCCACATAATTGCTAAATTCAGGATGTAGTAGAAAATGTATAATGTCACCAAATTTAAGTTGTGACATATTAAAAAGTATTTTCTGAGAATACAAAAAAGGTTATGTACTTTTTTTGGGGGGAAATGACAAATATGCATCTCTCTCTCTCTCTCTCTCTCTCTCTCTCTCTCTCTGTCTCTCTCACACACACACACACACACACACACACACACACACACACATACATATATTATGGGCATGTAGCACATTTGTCCCCTAGGAGATGAAATGCTTGCATAGTGTGAAATATTACCTTCTGTCTGTGAATTTGCTAGGGAAAAAAAAGCTTATAGTAACAGATCTTAAAAATATGACTTCATCTTTATGATTTCCCTTATTTTATCTCTCAAAACACTTTATTTCTACTGAAAATTAAATAAATGTTTTTGGAGGAAATTGATTGCATGGAGTTTTTAAAAAAGAGATTCAATATCTTTTTAAAATCTTAGCACATGAAGCAAGCTCAAAAATGTCCACCTCATGTCAGTTCCCTGGTTACACTGAATAAATTGAAACATTTGCTTCTAGTCCTGTGGCCTTAATAGTCTGTGGTCTTAGCTTGAGAATTTAGCAAAGAGAATATCTCTTCATCTCTCCTGTCCCTCTCCCTCCCCCCTCCCTTAATTCAAATTCAACAACAATTTGTTATGTGCCTACTATGTACCATAAGCAGTGTTAGGTAATGGATATAATAAATAAAATGTGAAACATCAAGAATATTTTACATTAAAAAAAGAAGTGTATAGACTGTCTCCATGAGGTACTCATCCAACTTTACATTATAATCTAAATTCTACATATACTTCAACCACATGTGTTATTCCCCTATGGGGCTTACTAGACATTTTTTGGAATAGCAAAAAAACAAAAGCAAAAACAAAACTCACCAAGGATGCACAATATAATGAGCACATGATCATCCATAAGCAAAACCATTTGGCTGCCATATTTTACCATTTATTGTGAAATCTCCTTTTATTTGGAATTTGAGCAGGACATTTTCCATGACTTTTGAGAACTATATATTTTCATATTTTAGAAGACCAATGTTCAAAGAGGCATTGTAGCCTAATGGATAGAGAACCTCAAAGACCCAAGTTCAAATCCTACCTGTGATCTAGCCTGGCTAAGTGACCTTAGGAAAGTCACTGAACCTCTTGGTGCTCGGGGGTAATTCTTTAAGGCAGAGAAGGTACTAGCTTGCATTGGTAGAGGTAGTTCCCTCATCAAAAAGTTTCCTATACCAGTGGAATCACAGGTCCTATCCTCCAATTAGAGGTTCACTGAACCAAGTTTTCTTAGAGTCTACCTATTGTATATCACTTCTGTGACTTCACAGGTATAAGAAAATCTAGATATGTAACTGTCAAACAATGTGCATCTATCTAATTAGTATATAAAATATATATGCTATTATATTATAAATACATATATGGATGGATGGACAATAGATACAGAGATAAGAAGAAAGGAATGAAAGAAACATTTATTAAGCACCTGTTTTTGCTAAGTGCTATGCTAAGCACTTTAGAAATGTTATCTTATTTGATTCTCAAAACAATCCTGTGCAAAAGGTGCTATTATAATCCTCATTTTACAGTTGAGGAAACTGAAACAGATGGAGATTAAATGACTAGCCTAGAATCACACAGTTAGTAAGTAGCTGAGGTTGGATTAGAACTTGGGTCCTCCTGACTATAGGACCAGGATGCTATTGATACCTTGTGCTACCTAGCTGGAACTAGATTATGATATTTCACTGGTATAGAGAACTCCTTGGTGGGGAAACTTCTAAAAATACAGACTGGCACCTACTCTGAAACTAACAAAAAGTTGCTTATATTAAGCAGGTAAGTGATTACCCCTAGGTCACATAGTATATGTCAGAGATGGAACTTGAGCCCAGATCTTCCTAGGCAGACTATTCACTACTCTGTGTGTATGTGTGTGTGTGTGTGTGTGTGTGTGTGCGTGTACACATATGGACGTATACATGCATGTACATTATATTATGAGGCAGCTAGGTGGCTCAGTGGATAGAGTGCTGGGCCTGGAGTCAGGAAGACCTGAGTTCAAATTTGACCTCAGACAGATACTAGCTCTATGACCCTGGGCAAATCACCTCTGTTTGCCTTAATCCACTGGTGGAGAAAAGGGCAAACCACTCCATTATCTTTACCAAGAGAACCCTATGAACAGCATTGCCATGTTATATTATACATACATGGTCTATGTATTATATATATATGTGTTATGGTCCACAGGATCACAAAGGATTGGACACAATTGAATGACTGAACAACAACATATTTATCATATTATAACTATTTATTATGCAATTATATAAAAAGTAGATATGGAACATTTATGATGTTTTCCACTTAAAAAAAGAAGCATTCACATCTAAGATCTTTGGATTTATTAAACATGCTTTCATTCTTCTTGTATCTCAATAATCCAGTGGACCTGTAATCTCATTGATGTGAAAATCCCTTCCCATGGTGTAGTTATATATGCCTATCCATACTAAGTAACCAAGATACTGAGGGCATTGCTCTATATCTCAAATAGATAAAATTACAAACAACCACAGAATAAAGATTTATTTCCATAACTATTAGCCTGTTTGTTTCAGGAAATACTAAATTTGAGACTGCAGCAAACTAGATAATAATTTGACCAGTATTGACTTGACAGTAGTACAGATCAATCTAAGGCATTATTCAATTTGCAGAGCCTCAGGAAGAGAATGACAGCAAAACCTCATTAATTCAGGCTATGTAATTTGTGATAATTTACATGAGGACTGAGCACAAGTTTACCTTTGCTTAGTAAGCCCTTTCTGCTTACGTCAGTCAAGCTTATTCTATAAAGAAGACTCAAGAGGAATGGCCAAATGATATAAGACAACAGTTTGTTTTCAAGCACTTTAAAAGTATCAATTTAACATAATTTATATGTCTAACTACTGATGATTTTTGTCTGTATGCTAAAGGAGATGCCTCATATAACCTCTGTCAGGCAATCTTTTGCATGTTACTGGGCTGCATGAAAAAATAATTAATTTCTTCTGAATGCTGTCTCCTGCATCTTGTCTTCCTTGATTGCATTCAGTCAGTGATGATGTTTCACTTCCTAGCCCATCCCCACTCTCTACTCCCTCATCCCTAGTATTTCACTTATTATTTGACTTGCAGTTCTCTTATGCTCAACTCTTTGACTTGCCACCTACTAGTTGTATGACCCTGGGCAAGTTTCTTAACCTCACCCCACCTCAGTTTTCCCATTTATAAAATGGGAATGATGATACTCATATTGCCTACCTCATAGAGTTATTGTGAGAATAAAATAAAATAATTGTTCAAATCAGAAACAGTTGTTAAAGCGCAAAATGCTATATAAAATGTCACTTATTATTATTATTTATTTAACTTCTCCACTCAGTCCTAAAAAGTCCCATCCTCCTGGCCTAAAGCCTAGGTTGACCACATTTTCTCTGTAATGTCAAAAGCCTATGAACTAAGCAGGGGAGAAGAACAGATAAAGGATTCTTACTGCACTACTCCCTGTGTATGGACTATTCATGGGCTTGATCCAAATGTAGTAAAGAAATTATTATGAGGCTGGCTAAAACAGTGTCTGAAAGGACGAGAGGCAAATAATGTGTCTGTATACCATACTAACAGATGGAAAAGTCAGGCAGATGAGCAATAGAACTGGAGTAGTTGGGCAGAGTATTATTGTCTAGATGAAATCAAAGTCTGAGGACAAAACTATAAATTGTTGAAATAAAAAAATAGATTAAAACACAAAGACTCAAAGTAACATCAAAGCCTGAGGTGATCTGTTTTGCTGTATTGGTCTGAAGTATAGAACAGTAGGAGGTAGCCTCACTTATCCAATTCACCTATAAGATCTTTCATTGTTGAGAAAGGGGAGCAGCAACTGTATTAGGACTGGTGGCACACTCAATCTTACCTTAAGTTAGGCTAGAACAAACATTTATTAAGTACCTCATACATGTAGCGTGTTGTGTTAGATGCTGGAGTTCTCACCAGACAAATAACCAAAGACTGCTCCCTGATGAATGTTACAAAGTTCAAAGACTTTGATGTATGTCAACCACAAAACACTAAATATCATATTGGGGTATTTGTAACTTGGATCATTCAACATTTAAATCTATTCTCTAAAGAACTCTTTAAATTCCAAAATATACATTAAGGAGGGGGAAAACACATCTTGCTAACAAGGGTCTGTTCCCTAGACATATTTTAAATTGCAAAATGATTTAAATCTTGATATATTTCTTCTGTCAAGATTTTGGCTTCTATTTCCGAGAAAATAAAATTATGGAAAACATTGTCCATGCCCTCATGGAGATTATACTCTATCAGGAAGTTAGAACACACAAAACAACTGCCAGTATAATATCACAAAAGAAGATATGATAAATATGCAAGAGAGATTTAAACCCAGTATTATGTAAGATCTGAAGTGGGAGAAATATGGGATGACTTCATGGAAGAGATGATATTTGAATATTGACTTAAAAGGATGCCTGGGATATTATCATCAAAGATAAAGAAAGAGAGAGTTTCAGGTATAGGCAATAGAATGATCAAGTTATGAAGGCAGAAAAGTATGTATCAGGGGGAGACACATAAAATCTGTACAGAGAAACAGTTGCGTAGTTTGACTAGATCAAAGTGCACATGAAAAGGGGTAGTGAAAATTAGGCTGCAAGGTAGATTGGTACCAAAATATAGAGGTCGTTCACTGCCAAGAGATAGAACTTTATTTAGTGGGAGGAGCTCTTAAAGGTTTTTGAGCCAAAAATGGGCATGATGAGATCTACTCATAAGGAGGATTAATGTGGTAATAAAAAAATGACTGAATTATAGGTCTAGGTCTCAGAAAATCATTAGCTGTGTATGAGTAAGTCATTTAACCACTCTGGGACTCAGTTTCCTTAACTCTAAAAAGTAGAGGGTTGGAGGAAATGGATGTGATTACTTCTAAAGTCCCTCACACTTCTAAATCTATTATCCTGTGATCATAAGTGAAATGGTAATTATGATTATGCTAGAGTGGTAGCAGTGGTATTGGAAATGAGAGAAAAGGAATTTCAGTGATACAACAAATACAACTTGACAACTGACTTTATATGAGGGGCAAGGGAAAAGAAAATATCGAAGATGATACTGTCTTTATTTTTCAGACCTAATAGTATGAGACATCTTCATTTACTGATGTTCTTACCAGACCAATGGCCAATGACTGTTTACTGATGAATACCACAAAGTTCAAAGACCTTGATGTTTGTCAGCCACAAAACACTAAGTGTCTTATTGGGATATTTGCAACTTGGATCATTCAACATTTTGATCTATTCTCTGAAGAACTCTTTAAATTCCAAAATGTACATTAAGGAGGGGCAAAGCATATCTTGCTAACAAGGGTCTGTTCTCTCGATATATTTTAAATTGCAAAATGATTTAAATTTTGATATGCTTCTTCTGTCAAAATTTGGCTTTCATTTCTGAGAAAATAAATTCTCAGTTGCACAAGTAAAAACTGTCCTTGGCTTGTCCTGGTGGCTGCAAGTATCAGAATCTGGTGCTGTTTGGGACTTTCCCTCTTTATTTGGAAGTTTGCCTAGGTCTTTCAAAAACTCCCAGAGCTGGAAGTCACTTTCTTGTTGCCATTTCATTTTTTATTACCCAGCATATATTTTCTTTCCCACCCATCTCCAGACTGAACAAAAAAGAAAAGAAAAGAAAAAAATATACATAGTTAAGCAAAACACACCCCCACATTGTCCATGTCCAAAAACATATGTCTCACTCTGTACCTTGATTCTATTACCTCTCTGTCGGAGGTAAACAGCATAGATCACCATTAATCCCCTAGAATCATTATTGGTTATTGCTTTGATCAGAATTCTTAAGTTTTTCTTTACAATGTTGCTGTTATTGTATAAATTGTTCTTCTGTTTCTGATTACTACATATTATCAGTTAATACATTGAACACCTTTTAACCACTGATTGCTCTATGAGGCCTATACCCCAAGGAGGTAAAAGTAAAAAGGAAAGGACCCATATTTTCAAAAACATTTATAGCAGCTCTTTTGCAGTGGAAGAGAGCTGGAAACTAAAGGTGTACACATCAACTGTGGAATGGTGAAATAAATTGCGGTATGCAAATGTTATGGAACTCTATTAGGCCAAAGAAATGATGAAAGAGAGAAGCTCTGGGCTTTCTAGTCCAACTCCCTGGCTGATAAATTAGTCTTTTACATATTCCTAACAAGTGGTCAACTAATCTTCAATGATGGGAAATCCACTACCTTCAGAGATACTGCTTTCCATTCAATCAATCAACTACTCAGTGTATTAAACCCCCTACTATGTTCTAGTGACTGTTTTATGCAGTAGAGATAAAAAGTTTAAAAATGAGAGGGTTTTATATTGAGCCAAAATCTACCCCCAGGTATGTCCTCATAGGTTTGCTCTTTGCAATCCAGTAGAAGTTACTATGGGAAGTATCTTTGTGATCCTGATTCTTTACTCAAGGGGAAAAAAAAACACAATTCCTGATTTTTCCCTTATAGTGTTGTTTGGCCTGCCACAGATTTATTTCATGGTATTTCATTTCATTCATTTCATTATCAGTGGTTCCTTGGCAGTGTGGTGGTATGGTGGGAAGAGCATTGCACTGAGAATCAGGAGAGTTTTGGACTTAAATCTGTCTTTGACAGTTACCAGCTGTGTGACCATGAGAAAAGTCACTTAACATCTTTAAGCCTTAGGGTTTTTTTTTGGGGGGGGTGGAGTGATAATACCTGGAGTACCTATCTCACAGGGCTGTTGGGAGGATCATATGACATTATGTATGGGAAACATTAGATAAATGCCAGTGATCAATAATAAATCAACACACATTTATTAAGCACTTACCATGTGCCAGGCATTGTACATACAAAGACAAAAGTGAAAAAGTCACTGCTCTCAAGGAGCTTATATTCTGGGCGTAGGAACTAGTGATTTGGAGGCATCTTTAAAGTCTCTCTCTCTCTTTCTCTCTCTTTCTCCCCCCCCTTTCCTTCTATCTTCCTCCCTTCTTCCCTCCCTCCCGCTATTCCTTTCTTCTTCCATTTTTTCCTTCTTTCCCTTCTTCCTCCCTCCTTTCTTCCTTCTTTCCTTCCTTTCTCCTTCCCTCCCTCCTTCCTTCTTCCTTTCTTACGGTTCTTCCTCTCTTCTTTCCTTCCTCTCTCTTTCCTTGGTTTCTCCATCTCACACTGAAAATGTAGCAGTTGACTTCTAGATCCCCCTACTAATCAGTACAGAAACTTTGATCTGCTACATTTTTCTGACCTGGGTTGGCTGATCCATCTTTAGACACCCTCCATTCCTGGGTGCTTACTGTGTTAGTTCAGGGGTTACTGCAGACATGTCATTGGCTCTAGATTTACTGCAGCTCATAACTGAATTCAAGTGATCCACTAGTTTTGGCCTCCTCCAAGTAGCAGAGGTTATGGGCATACTCTACCACACCCAACTCTAAAATATTTCTATTATCCATATAACAGTTTGGTATTCAGTAGTTGATGAATTCCATTTTCGATCCTAGGGAGTTGTGTTACAACAAACCCTGTTGCAGTGCTGGAGGATTTTAAACTAAAGCCCACATTTTTTTTTATGATAAATATGCCAGATATGGATCTCAGCACTTGACATCCTCACTCCCAAAGAGTTAGCATGCATTGACAGAGCAGGGGCGTTAGGGGTGGGGATTGGAAGAGGGTCCAAGAACTGACTGAAGGAGAAGAGTTGAAGTGTTTTTCCCCCAGAAGACTGTGTGGGCTCCAGTTTGATCACTTCAGGTAAATGAACTGTGTATGAACTAGATGGGATATTTCATACCTCTGACAAGTGAAGTTTGTCTGCATTTAGGTTAGTGCAGGTTAAAATCACCTGTCAAGCAAGCAAGGCTGTCATCTGTTCAAAGTCTCATATTACTTTTTTCAAAGCATAGGAAAAATCCCACAAAGAACCTAGTTGCCAAATTCATAATAAAATTTATTTTCAATATCAAATTAAAGGACCAACCTTCTTTGATTTGTGGTACTTCTTTGCATATGGTTCCTCTTCGTTTCTATACCTAGACCATCAATAAATACAGAGGCATGTTTCACTGCCCCTTCTGGAATTATTCTCTTGTATGCATATTCAGACTAGTCCATTACATTTCACAGCATTGAGATACTTGCTATAACTCAGAGACAGCCATACTGGTGTCATATTTTTTAGACTGTGAGAAGAGCTAGAGCTATAGGTAGATATAGTGGCAATTCCCTAGGTCACAATACCCAGTGAGGCAAAAAGGGACCTCTTTCATTCTTTCTTTCTCCTCCAAATGTGTGATGTAATTGTTGTGACAAACTGTGAAGGTTGAAATTGTCCACTAATATAAGCCTGCAACTCCTCTGTAACTCATAGTGTGAGAGAATTGCCTTGGGTACTGGAAGATGAAGCTCCTTGCCCACAGTGACACAACTAGTATGTGTCAGAAGCAAGGTACTTGAACCCTTATTTCCCTTTCTCCAAGGCTGTCCTTCTAGACATTCTGTTGTCAAGTATTAAAATTATATTTTTGAAAATGTACAAATGCTTTATGCTAAGCCATTTTCCTCTCAGTGTCACATGGGTTCTTATTTCAGTCTAAGTTACATCTTACAAAGGAGGCGTAATTTTCAAACAGGATGGGGAGGATGTGAGTGCAGTTTTCAAACTTAGTCTGAGATATCCAAACCTCTTCTGAAGGCTTTGAGCCCAAACTCCTGAAAGGAGCACACCAGTTAAATTGGTTTAAAAGTTGTTCATACCATTCAGACAAGATAATTGACTGATTAGCTGGATTTCTTGCTTCCCCCACCCCCACCAGCTGTTTTAAGCACACAAAGTCATCTTTAGTGTAATATATTTCTTACGATAACCAGTATGAGTCAGGCAAATGTGGACCCTTTGTAAGTCCACATCAATGTTCCTTGATGACTA
This sequence comes from Phascolarctos cinereus, assembly GCF_003287225.1. NCBI lineage: Eukaryota > Metazoa > Chordata > Mammalia > Diprotodontia > Phascolarctidae > Phascolarctos > Phascolarctos cinereus. Next base: position 161,450,587 of record NW_027555958.1, on the reverse strand, counting down.
TAGTGTACTCTGCTCTTGAAGTTTTTCTTAATCAATATGACACAGGAAAAGAATGCTTACATAATGCCAATTCGTGTTCCAGTCTTGCCCCCACAAAAACAGATGGTAGAGTTCTTTTGCTCCCAGAGAAATGTGTCTGACTCTGAGGCATTTGGCTTGACAGTATGTTGTGGTGCAGAGATGTCAAACTCCTGGCTAGCAGGCTGCAAAGGGGTCTGCAAAACTACCCACTGAAGCTTGAAACCATATTGAAATGTAATTGGGAAATTTATTTTAACAAAATAAAACAAATAAAATACAAAATAAATTATTTTAGTTTGTGATTTCCCTGAAGTCAATATGTGACACCTTCCCACATTTGAGTTTGACATCTAGCTAGATATGGGGTCAGATAGATCTGGGTTTGAGAACTTACTGCTGTATAACCCTGGGAAAGTCATTTAAACTCTTTTGAGCCTCAGCTTCCTCATCTGCAAAATGGAGATAATGAGGACGTCACAGGATGCAGTGAGGATCAAATGAGATAATGAGTATAAGTCATTGTCCAAACCTTGAAGTGCTTCATAAATATGAACTACTAATTATTATACTCCTGGGGTGCTTTCTGGACTTGTCAGTCTATATCTGGAGTTTATCTCAGGGTGCCAAATTTAGTAAGGCTATTTATAAGAATGAAGAATGTCTAGAGAGGGATGAACAGGATGGTAAAGTCCCTTGAACTTATATTCTATGGGGATGAGTTGGAGGAACTTGAAATGTTTAAGCTGGATAATAAAAGACTTATGTGGAATATCATAGCCATCTCCAAAGACTTGAAGGGCTGCCATGTTAGAGAGGAATTAGATTTGTTTCATCCCAGGATATGGCTGAAGGGGAGAAAGAAAAACTAGGAGTAATGCATGAAAGTTGCAAAGAGGCAAATTTATGCTTGATGAAAAAAAATTCCCAACAATTTGAGCTGTCCAAAAGTGGGATAGGATGCTTAGAGAGATAGTAGACTCCCCTAATTGGAGGGCTTTAAACAGAGGCTGAATGGCTATTTGCCAGCTGCATGGCAATGGCATTTTTTTTAAAGATAGAGTTGGACAGCTATTGAAATCCCTTTCAGCTCTAAAATTATGTGATTATATGACATCAAAGGATTGTTAGCAATGACAAATCAACATCTTCAAGACAGGGTAGACCCTCCAGAAATTAGTGAAGTTGGTAAAGTTTTCTGTTAGTATACTAAGGAGAAAGCAAAGTATAATGGAATAAACAATGGTTTTGAAGTCAGAATGACTTGGGTTTGAATCCTAGCCCTAGCCTTGTGTATGAATTTAAACAAGTCATTTAATTCCTTGAGACTCATTTTTTTCATTTGTAAAATGAATAGGATGAAAGAGATAATTACCAAAGTCCTTTCCTACAATGTATTTAATCAATATTTTTTCTACTTGTTAGCAGATTTGAATATGCTAAGCTGGAGACATCTATATCTATGTCTATATTCACAATATTGAAATCACAATAATTATGAATAATTACTTATTCAGTTAATTTGATCAATGTAGTTAGCCAAGCATTTCTGTATTTATATGTGAATTACTGGGGACATGTAATAATTTTGATAGTTTCATTTCCTGTCAGTAATGATTATGAGTGTGTATTTTTACTGACACTAGATTGACTCATGATGTATGACCTCAGCCAGATAAAGCTAGATAGAGTTGGTTTCCCCAGCTTTACTTGGTTCTTTGTTAATTGAGTGCTATATTTCATGCCATACAAATTGTTTCATTGCTGTCTTTTGAGTGACCGTTATCGAGACACTACTTGTTCCTTGGAACATATTCTTCTCAACTTAACAAAATGGAGGAAGAAGTCAAGCTTGTTGGTACATCCCTCTAGTCCCTGCTACTGGAGGAGGCTGAGACTGACAAATCACTTGAGCTCAGGATTTGAGTTGTAATAGGGTTAAAGTCCTTTAAGACCTGCACTAAATAGATGCCAATAGAATGAGTCCTTGGGAGTGGAGGACCACCAGACTGCCCAAGGAGAGGCAAATCAATCCTGGTGAGAAAAAAAGGAGCAAGTCAAAGCTCTGTGCTGTTCAGCAGTGGAATTTGGAACTGTGATTGACCAATGCACTTCCCGTCTGAATGAGATAAGAAACACTCTAAAAAATCATAGTTTAACAACTTCGGCATGTGTGTTTCCGTGACATTTTCATCTATTTACTCTACTTCACATTTTCTTCTTCTTCCTCTCTTAGGAAATATGTAAAATCAAATACACTTATCCATCCTTCCACTGATGTAATATGTTTTAGTGTTAGGAATACTGGTTTGGGATTAAGAGAATTTGCATTTGAATTCTGCTTCTTTTAATTTATTACTGGTGTGACCTTGAGCAAGTCACTTGTCCTTTATAGGTATAGTTTTCTCATCTATGAGATGAGATGGTTGAGGTATTGTACTCTAAGATTCCTTTCAGTTTTTATCCCTGAAATCTACCTATTGAAAACCAGCTTGCTCTTGGCTATCAATAATAATAAGTTTGGAGAGAGGAATGTAATTGAATAAGCTTTATTTTTTTAAAGTATAATTTAGTGTTAGTTTGGTTTTAAGGTAAGATAATTTCCATCCTTGCATTTAATGATTATCATAGCTGAAAAAGATACCTCACATATATTGATACAGATATCCAAATGCAGAAAGAACATCATTAACCATGAGTCACAATACTCATTTTTCAATCACATCCACCAATTATGCAAATGGTTTGTTATAATTGTTGAAATTTAGCTAAGAAATACCCATCTTCCATTGGGCCAATCAATTCTTACAAATTAATCAAATGTAATGTACTTTTTATATTTAACAAATGGATTCAAAATCTACTGAGACTCTTCATTTTTAAATAGATGAGGAAGTTGCATTTCTAAGTTCTTTAAGTGTGCAGATATGAGAATTTTTGTAGGTGACACACATATCTTTTCTGGCAAGTAAATTATGTAACAATGGAAGCAAACTGAGACATCCATTTTAATAATGTTTTTCCATAGCATGATTTGGTTTTTTTTTTAAATCAGTAGCTGTCTCACTTGTTAAAAGGAAGAAAAAACATATTTCCAAAACAATAACTTGCAATTTGACAAACTACTGCTTGCACAGTGATTATAAGTTAATAAGTTAATGTTTCATTTTTGAAAATTCTTATGTATATCCTGGGGAGGTAGGGTAGGGCAAATTTGTAAATAATTATTGTGAATAATTAATTATTCAATTAATTTGATCAGGTATAGCTAGCCAAGCAGGGGAATTTCTAAATTCATGCATGAGTTACTTATGACAAGGAATAATTTTGACAAAGCTTTATTTGTGACATCAACTATCATATGTGTGTGCTTTTACTAAGCCTAGAATGACCCAGAATGTCTGACCTTGACCAGATAAAGCTAAATTGAGCTGGTTAGCTCCAGATTCAGCTGGTCAGTTCTCTGTCAGTTGAGTGCTAGATTTCGTGCCATATGCATGTTTCATTGTTCTCCTGTACTGTGTTTGTAATTCTGTGATTTGCAAGAATGTGTATTACCCCCAAGGAAATGTGCAAATGTGCTCTAAAAGCATACACTTCAATGACTATACGCAGTGGCTGTTGGTGTGGAAAAATCAAGCATTTGAAGATCATTCAAGCTCCCCTTACAACAGAATCAACCACACCGAATAGCAAAAGGAAACATGGTCAAAAATGAAAGATAACACTAAGACCTAACAAACTCTTGCTTCAAAAAAGCTTAATTAATCTTGTAAAACAAGAAAAAAAATCTTCAAAGGAACTTGGAAGCTGGAGGGAATAGTTATTGATTCCTCTACAGGGTGACGTAGACTTTTTAAAGTTAGAAAAACTGCAAGAAAACTAGATTTAAGAAAAAAAAAACTTCTATATGGTGCTAAGGAAAAAAAAACCACTTGTCATAAGCAAGAAAATATAATGCCTGGACAATCAAAGGTAAAGAAAAATGCAATATTTAGTGGTGAAACTTTCTCATTGAAGGCTACAACAAATCCACTGTTAGAAAAACTCACTATGCTAATCACTTTACAAATACTATCTCATTTGATCCTCACAGCAACTGTAGTTGGTAGGTGCTACTGTTATCCCCATTTACGTTAGAAGAAACTAAGGCACACAGAGGTATAAGTGACTTGCCTGAGCTCATACAGCTAAAAAAGTATCTGAGGTCAAATTTGAACCCAAATCTTCCCGACTCCAGGTCCAGCACTCTATCCTCTGTGTCATCTAGATGCTTCTAGTGGCTATCTTGCTATTATTTCTTTATATATAATGTTCCACCAATTATTGCTCAGGTGCATAAAATAACTGCTTTATTCAGTTGAATAAAATTATGGATGTAAACACATTCTATGAAGTTTCATTGAAAATATCCATGATGCTGTTCTAGTGGATATACAGTATTAGAGATAATATATGCCTTATCCTGTTCCCACATAATTTTTTGTGTTCTCTGCTAGGTTTTTATATTTTGAAAGCTTTTAAATACAAGTAGCTTGGGTATTATCAATATTTGGTTTGGTGTTTGTTAAAAATGGTTTCCTTTTGTTTTTATGGATCAATGTTAAACCAGGTCATTGTGAACAACATAATATCCTGATCAGTGAGAATAATGAATTCTGTTAAGTGGTCATATTATTCAAATTCACACTGCATTTTTCCACTGAACAAGAACCAATTAATATATTTTACATAATTATAACTTCAAATAGTGTGTATTCAAATACATATGACCACTTCATGGAATTCATTATTCTCACTAATTAATATTTCTGTATCTGTACTTCTGTACTTCTATTCCAGTGTAGAGTATTGCTTGAGATCTGAGTCCACAACATTTTGAGGTTTGCATTTGCTTTATGGGAATCTTTTATATTTCAACAACTAGGTTACACAGTGAGTAGAGTGCTAGACTTGAATCAGGAAGACTTAGCTTTATGAGTTCAAATCTGGTCTCAGACATTTACTAGCTGTGTGACTCTGAAGTCACTTAACCCTGTTTGGCTCAGTTTCATCATCTGTAAAATGAGCTGGAGAAGCAAATGGAAACTACTATAGTGTCTTTACCAAGAAAATCCCAAATGGGGTCACAAAAAGATGGACACAACTGAAATGATTGAACAGCAACAACAAGGACAACCATGATGTAGAATTCTAATATTTCTTTAGGTGTTTAATGTATGTTGAATTTTGCAGCCTCATGTGACATGTTGTGAAGGTTTTATCTTTTCCTTAAATAATCTATGTTGATCACTAAATTCAACTTCCTTAAAGATAATCCTTTGCTAATTTCTAGTGGCAATGACTGGGTCCTGAATTGCCATTATAAATTTTCCTATTTGTTTGATGCTTCTCTGTCAACCTCTAGCTGCCTGGGTTAGTGCAGATATTCCCCACAGAGGAACTTTTGGTTCCACTCTTTGATCATAGCTATTTCACAGGCTCTTTCCAGGGTTAAATGGCTTTAGTTACATTTAACAAATTCCATGGCATGTACCTCTTCCCAATTTTTATTATTAGTTTTTGGACCTATTTATCATGTCCTCTAAAAATGCCTGTCATATTTCTTCCTTTTTTGAGAGTGTTTAAGTTTCTATAGCCACCTAAGGGTGATTGGTTTTTATTAAAATAGTTTCCAAGTTTGTGATAGTCCTCTTTACAATTCCAAAAATACATATTAAAAACTGCTACTGTATGGTCATTTATTTCTTTTGAACATGTTCTTCCCATTCAACTTTTATTTCAGGATGTCAAAGAGTCTCTTAATATATCCTGCCACAGTTCTTGCTATGATTTTTTTGTGCTCTATGTGTCTTACCTGCAGGAGCTCAGGGTATTAGTTAGTAGGCTTTGCCTTTATTCATTGATTCAATAAGGCTTCTAGATTGAAGCTTGAAGATTTCAGTCTCTATATTTCCTTGGTGTACAATTAAGATTTTTATACTTCTTGAATAAAAATGACATTTTTACATCAGAAAAATATCACCAAAAGAAGGTGGTTAATTTATTTGTCAGTGGAATTTAGCTTGATATCATTTTTATGCATTAAGTGGTTAACCAGATGTTTTGGCTATACCCTTTCATTAGGAACACATATTTCTATTTAAAAGAGAGCACAATAGATTTAAAGCTAAACAGAACCACAGTGGGCATAAACTGTTTCTCTGAAAAATGCCATGTTTTATATAAATTGATCTTAACATTATAGCATTGGTGACGTGTGAAAAGAAAATAGAATTTCATGTGGACATCTAATGTCTTAGCATTTGTACTAAATTTGGGTCTATTGTATTACAATGTATGCATAAGCCATGAATACAGAACTCTGGAAAGATGTGTTCATTCATGATGGTTATAGTGAATTCCAGCTTTACAAACATTACTCTGCTTTTGTATTGTTGATCTGCTAATCAGGAGTTTTTCATCTTTTGTGTGTCATGGATCTCTTTGACAATCTGGTGAAGCCCAGAAACTCCTTCCCAGAATAATGTTTTTAAATGCATAAAATAAAATACATAGGATTACAAGGAAAATCAATCAAAATGAAATGCAGTTATTGAAATATTTTTAAATCTCCACAGACCTCAGGTTAAGAACCTCACTGCTAATTATATTCATGTCACTGAATATAAAAAAGGGCTTTTTCTAGCCCTTCTTGTCCATGAAAAGGCACAGAGATGGAAAGTGGGATGTCTTGTGTGGATACGGCAATACAGTACAATAATCAGTATTTATAGGGAGGAGCATGCATCATCCATCAAAGTTTAAATCATTATCATAGTCATAATCTTACTTGTCAGGCAAGTAAGTACAAAGTATATTTAAATAAGATGTGTCAAATTTTGTAAAAACAAAATTAAAGTTTAAGTACTTAAAACCTCAAAGATCTACAATCACCATTATGTTGAAAATTGAATTTCTTGACCATTTCTGACCATAAAGGCATTGGTGCATACTTAATATATGATTCATTACACTATTGTGGAGATCAGAACTCTGTAATGGATGTGACTGCTTTCCAAAGTGGAACTAAAAAAAATAAAACACATTAACAAACACTGGAACAACTTTATTCATGGATTCATGATGATGTTTTACTTCTGTTGCAGTTATCTAACCTCGATGACATTTCTGCCTTCTGTTTCACGAGAGCAGGTGAATGAAGACATTTTTTCATGCTCCAAAAAGGGTACAGAAGTCTAGCTGATGCTACCTAGTGTTAATTTTAAGCATGATTCTTTTAAAAAAGAAGTTCTGATTTGCATATAATGGAAACAACACTGACACATACTTGTCAAAAATGTGAAGCACTTGGTATTTTTGTACTCACAGTTTTTAACTGAAGAGATGAGCACATAAATGGTAATTCAGGAACCTCTGGAAATTTTTGACTGCATTTGGTTCCCTGAGGTTTGACATCTGCGGTTATGGTCACACTCCTTGTACATCATCATATGTAGCTCCTTTTTACACAACTGTGAGCTTTCAACCTGGAGCCTTAAAGAAAGTGTTATGCTTCTGTAAATTCAGTGTATTACTTATCTACTTTGTCAGTGTTAAGGAGTGGGTTGGGGGAAGGTAATAAATCTCCTTTGAATAAATTGGTTATTGTAGATGAACAGTGTGATACATGAGAAAATATTGACTATTCATGCTTTCTTACAAAATGAGATTTATATCAAAATAAAGAAGTACACTATAATAATGTACTGTTAAAGAATAGAAGGGTATTATGATTAGAGGAAGACAGGCCTAATGTTGGATGGTATCTTGTATAATCTGACATGGTATTAGATTGATGGGGAGAAATATAGAAGTTAGACAATGAGACAACAAGATATATATTCATCTAGATAAGGCTGAGGATTATTAAAGGTAGCACCCCACATTATTTTTTTAAATTAATCGAGTTTTCTTGACATGTAACTGGGGAAAATTAAATACTACTAAAATTAATCTCATGAAAATGCATTTATTGAGAGCTGGATTATCTACCTCCTATCAGATATTCACTTGACTACCCTCAGCCCCTATTTCTCTGATGACTTCTGGGTTTCAATAAGCGCCGTATAAGGTTTCCAAAGATAGGAAAGGATAATGTGAGTGGTGTGAAACTGCATGCTACCAATAAATATTGGCTTTATGTAGCTTACTTCCTAGTGGACAAAAAGTTGCAGCATGGGGTTAGATAGGATAGAATGGCTGTCCCAGAATAGGCATGGTGACCTAGAAATAGCTCACTTTAGTTGGGAGTATGATTTTTTGCAAAACACCATAATGTAAATATTATCATTTCTATTTTATAGATGAGGAAACTGAGGTTTAAAGAATTGATATGACTTCCCATAGTCACTCACACACACACATGCACACACACACGCACACACACACCTCCATACACACTAAGTTTTCCTGCGTCTAAGTCCAATGCTTTCTATAGCAGCCACACTGCTGTGAATAGACCTTTCCAGCTTGCATGGATGTCCCTGGAACATTATATCCTTTGCTGATTCAGGTGGGTTAGCAAGTTCATCTTTTTTGTATATAAACATCCCCTGGAAGGATTAAATCTTGTCACATCTTAGCATACAATCCAATTCAAGAAACATTTATTGATGCCTTAGTGTGCTGGATGCTGTGCTGGGCACTTCATAAGAAATGAAGACCATGATTCCTTCCCTTACAGTCTAGCAGGAGAGAGAAAATGTCCTCAGATAACTACAGTACAAATTAGAATATGATATGTAAATGGGAAAAGTCTGAATAAGGGATATGAGAAGTATGAGGAAGGATGACTTAGAGCTGGGAAAAGGGGGAATGGATTCATAGAAGAAGTGACCTTTGAACTGGGCCTTGACAGATGGGAAGGATTTTTAACAGGTGAAAATTTCAAATAGCTGGAAGTTCATCTTTGGCATGGTGGCTAGTGTCTGTAAGGGTCAGGAAGTCAGGAAGTGAGATAGGAAAGGAAATGACTGAAAATAATGAGTTTAATTTGCTTCAGATATAGCATATGTGAAGAGATGTCATGTGAGATATGGCTAAAAAGAAAGAAATTGGAGCCAAATTGCCAGCCTAAGCAATTTTGACTTTTTTTTTGTGAGGGGAAGGCTAGGTCATGGGTAGCTATTGAAGTTTTTTGAGCAGAGACATGACTTGATCAGACATGTGCCTTAAGATTATTCTGAGAATGGTATGAAGGATGTATTGGAAGGTGGAAGAGGCTGGAGAGAGGAAGTTCAGTTAGTTCCATTTATATAGAACTAGTAGTATAGTTCTGTGGTATCTATTGCTTATTATATAGGCAAGTTCTTTCTTTCTCTCTCTCTCCATACACACACACACACACACACACACACACACACACACACACACACGCACATACATATATGTGTGTATTTCTATGTAATTGTATCTATTGCCTATTATATAGGCAAAAGATAAAGGGCCTGAACTAAGCTGGTGGTAGTGGGAATGGAGAAAGAGGAAAATGAGAGAGATTTGTGAGGCATAACTAATCAGTCACACTTGGCAAAACTGATTTGATATTGCAGGTAGAGTGACAAGGAAAAAATCAAAGATTACTGAGGCTTCAGACCTCAGTACCTGAGAAAATTGTGGTATCATTTGTATTAAGCAGATGAACACTTCACTGGTAATATCATAAGTGGAAATTTCCAATGCTTAGCACAGTGCCTGGTACATAGTAGGCACTTAATAATGCTTATTTATTGGTTGATTGATGGATTGAGGATGGGGTGGAGGAAGAGAAAAAAAGGCAATGGAAGATTAGACTCTCTCTCCCTTTTCTCCATAGCTGTCCCCAGCTTCCCTAACAGAATAATTTATTGGGAATATAGATAGCTTCCCTTGGCTGTGGGAATTTCTATATTCACATTTTCCTGACATTTTCAGCATGAGGGGCCAAAGGAGGGTGATATGAAAATCTGGACCCTAGTGTGTAAGCACTCTTAACAATTATTGTTCCTTGTGGGGAGCAGCTAGGTGGTGCAGTGGATAGAGTTCTGGCCTTGGAGTCAGGAGGAGCTGAGTTCAAATCCGGACTCAGACACTTAACACTTACTAGCTGTGTTACCCTGGGCAGGTCACTTAACCCCAATTGCTTTGCAAAAAAAAAAAAAAGAAAAGAAAAGAAAAAAATAATTGTTCCTTGTCATTGCAACCCTTTTTTATTTAAGTGCAGTCTGTAACTCAGAGCTTGGTGTCTAATGGAGTGACAAAATGGATTGGATTATAGATTTACTGACATAATTAGTTATTAGAATGAAGAATAAACTGGATATTGGATAAATAGCTAATAATTAGCATTTATGTGGCACTTTAAGGTTTTCAGAGTATTTTACACGTATTATCTCATTGATTCTCACAATAACCCTGCAAAGTCGATTCTATAATTTTTCCTTTATCCTTTTACAGATGAGGAAAGAGAAGGCTAAAGATTGACCATGAGTCAGACAGGTAGGAAGTATCTGAGGAAGGATTTAAACAAGGTCTTCCTGATTCTGCATTCAAGATTCTATCTAGAGCCTCCTAGTTGCTCCAGAGAAATGATAATGGATTACATATACTTAACACTTTAATGTTTACAAAGCATTTTCTGGGCATTTGGGGCATATCAGTATCAGATCCATTTTACAAATGAGGGAACTGAGGTTGATGGAGTTTAAATGATTTTCCCATAGAACTTCCAAATACACTATGCTGCCCTAGAGTTTTAAGTGCTATAAAGACTCTGTTTATATTTGGGAGTACATTTCTAATCAAATTTGGGGGGCATAATTACCTCAACTTCAGAAGAAAAGAAGTCTTACATTTATTATAGTAAGGCAAGACCAAAATAGTGATTTTGAATTCTCTTCTTCAAAATTTAGTCAGTATTAAATGTCCAAATGTTTGATTAATTTAACATTTTGTGTATCTTAGAAAGGAAAAATGCTGGTAGCATTTTGTTGTTGTTGTTGTTTTCCAGTCATGTCCAACTCTTCGTGACCTCATTTGGAGTTTTCTTGGCAAAGATGCTGGAGTTATTTGCTGTTTTCTTCTCAAGTTCATTTTACAGTTGAAGAAACTAAGATGAGCAGGGTTAAGTGACTTGCTCAGGGTCACACAGCTAATAAGTGTCTGAGGCCAGATTTGAACTCAGGAAGGTGAGTCTTCCTGACTCCAGGCCTGACACTCTATCCGCTATGTCATCTAGCTGCCTCTGCTGGTAGCATGGTTACTGTTTAAAGAAAAAGAAAGAAAGAAATAACTATAAGTCATGGGGTGTAAGTGGGTGTGAAAATTATGCACAGAAACTATGATTCAATCAAAAATAAATGCCTACTATGTGCTACACACTAGGAATATAAATACAAGGAATGAAATAGTATTATCAAGGAGCTTCTGGCAGAGGAGACAATAAGTACATATACAAATGTAATAAGTCTAAAAAGGATACAATAACAAAAAGCAGCAAAATATAAGGAAGGGAGGAAAGATTTTTTTTTCTTTTTAGGCAATTGGGGTTAAGTGACTTTCCCAGGGTCACATAGCTAGTAAGTGCCAAGTGTTTGATCTGAGGCCAGATTTGTACTCAGGTCCTCCTGACTTCAGGACAAGTGCTTTATCCACTCCGCCACCTAACTGCCCCAAGAATATTCTTAAAGTAATACAAAACTCTTATAGTAGCAAGACTATATCTCTTAGTGAATCTAAAAGGGTACTACTGGGAGATGCTTATGGTCCAGATGGAAGTCTGTCCTCCTAAGGCTTCTTTCTTTGATAGTCATTTAGGAAACAGTCAGAGAGAAAATGACCAACAGTCTGATGATTCAGTCATGCCCATCATTGCTCTTATATTTACATGGTTACCAGAGACCTTTTTATATTGACTCAGTGAAAGGATGAAGTAGGGTGAGGACACACCTACTGCCATTCAGCATTTCTGAGTCATCAGTAACTGGCTAGCTGAGCTATTCTTCAACACCAACCCAGCAAGAGACAGCATCAGAAAGAGTCAAACAGATTAGCTGATTGCTCTGATATTGGTGATAGCCTGGCCAACTAATTACATTTAGCGGAAAGATGGAGATGAAGTCTCCCCCTACACTTTGATGTGTCACATTCCTGGAGTCTCCTTAGCAAACAGAACTCTGACAAACAACATAGGGTAATAGAGATTTTCTTGATAGAAAATACATGTGTTGGTATGATTTTTTTCCTTACAAAATGGAGGGTTAATATAACAGCTTGTTATCTGAAGTGAATGTGAACCCTGAAAGTACAAATAGGTAAGAAGAATGTTGAAAATTTCATGCATCATAGCTCCATAGCAAAGGATTAGGGAAACTCTCCAGTCCCATTTTTACTATAATATTGTCCAGGTTCATCTGGTTTAGCTCCTTCTATCAGTTTATTTTTTTCCTTCCCCAGGGAAATAAAACAGCATGGTTCAGATATCACTCCTTCAAAAGCATTAGAACATTAACTTTCCTGATTTCTCTGCACAGATGACAAAGTTGCATGTCTTCCAAGGTTCTCTCCTGTGTCTTCTCCTCTGCATTCTCTCACTTAATGATCTTATCAGCACTCATAGGTTCTGCTATCATTTCTAGGAAGATAATTCCCAGATCTATAGATTTAGCCTTATTCTTTCTTTTTGGCTCCAATCCTGCATATCTAACTACCTCTTGAGCATCTTGACCTAGATAATCCATGGATATCCAAACTCAATATGTCCAAAACAGAATTTGTTATTTCTTCTCATTTTCTCTATTGTTGTCAAGGGCACCACTATCCTTCCAGTTATCCAGCTTTGAAAGTTTGGTGTCATCCTCAACTCCTTCAGAGGTAGCTAACAAGTACAGTGGATAGAATTCTTGGCCTGGCATCAGGAAGACTTAAGTTCAAATCTGGTTTCAGATACTTTTTTTAGTTGTGTGACCCCAGGCACAACCTTTGTCTACCTCAGTTTCCTCAACTGTAAAATGATTATGATAATAGCACCTACCTCCCAGAATTGTGAGGATCAAATGAGATGTGTTTAATGCCTGGCATATAGTCGATGCATAATGAATGCTTGTTTCATTTCTTTTCCTTCCTTCCTCTCTTTCACTTATTCTACATATCTAATTAGTTGCTAAATCTTGTAATTTCCTTTTCTAAAACATGATTCACATAAATTCCCTTATCTTCACTAACTGAGCAAACACCCTAGTTTGGGCACTCATGATGTCCTGCCTGCATTATTGAAAAGGCTTCCTAATTGGTCTTCCAGCTTCAAGTATCTCTTCACTCTCAGTCCATCCTCCAATCAGCTGCCAATGTGATTTTTTTTAATTCTTATTTTTAGGTAATTGGGGCTAAGTGACTTGCCCAGGGTCACACAGCTAGTAAGTGTTAAGTGTTTGGTCTGAGGCCAGATTTGAACTCAGGTCCTTCTGACTTCAGGGCTGGTACTCTATCCACTGCAACACCTAGCTGCCCCACCAATGTGATTTTTTTAAAGTGTAGGTGAGACCATGCCACTCCTTTGATCAATAAAAATTCCAATGACTCCCTATTACTTTCAGGATGAAACATAAAGTTTATTACAACCCAGCCCTTTCCTATGTTTCCAATCTTATGCCCTCTGTGTTTCAATCATATTGGACTAAGTCCTATTCCTGGAAAAATGACACTCCATCTCTGAACCTGTAATGTTCTCCCTCTCAACTTCCAGTTCTTGGATTCTTGGCTTTCTTTAAAACCCAGTTTAAGTACCATTTCCTCCAGGAAGCCTTTCTTGGTTTCTCCTCCCTACCCTTTGCTGCTAATGCCTTTTCCTCTAAACTTGTCTCCTATCTGCCTGTATTTATCTTGTATGTTCAGATGTATAGATGTTGTCTACCCTATTAGAATGTAAGCTCCTAAAGGACAAATATTGTTCCTGTTTTTGCTTTTCCTTTGTATCTACCTATGTGTATAGTATAGTGCTTGGTACATAGTGCTAAATGCATGTTTGTTGTTTGATTGATGAGTGAAAGGCAAGAGGGTTTGCTATTTTTGATTTATAAGGTCTCACTTAAGACTTTCTCCAAATACCATTCTGACAAGGCATCAGAAATTATGAATACAAGTTATGATTACTTTGCACCGCATTCATAGCAGACTGTTATTGACTAACACCTGTGGAAAATGTAGATTTGTATCAATTCTAAGATATTATGAAAATATTAAAATTCTCTTTTCTTTATATGAGTGACTGAATTCTTTCCTTACTGAACACAAAAAATTGAGTTGATTCCACTTTGGCTGCCACAGGCATCTCAGTGGTAGAAGATACGTTGATTGCAGATATTTGGAAGGCCTGAGAAGAGATGAGAATTATATGGGAAATAGCTTAGGTTGCTGGGTTTAAGAAGTTTTTCTTCCTTCTTCCTTCCTCTTCCCTCCAGGATGTAGAAACTCTAACCTGATTTTGAAATTGCTCCTGGTGATGGCTTGGAGAGAGACACAATCAACTGCATTAGAAGAACTTATAATTTTCTTTTTGACAAAGAGATGAGGTGACTGAAATGTTTGCATGTGGGCAAGGAATGGAGTCATGGGAGGAAAACTAGAAAAAGGTCCAAGTGTATCTCTGTATGAACATATCTAAATGTTTATATAAACACACATGTATTTACATTCATTTTTTCAATCTCTAAATTTTTATTTATTTTGTTTCTTATGTCACCATACTTATCTCAACTATTCCTCCCTCTCCTAGAGTACCTATCAATTTCTTTGTCTCCTGTCACTATATAACTAAGTGATCCACCAGCATCGAGCCAAATAGAGAAGTATGACAACCTATTAAAAAGATTGTAATTTATACATATGTCTATAATAATACAAAGATTTAAGCATCTCATGGTTCACATAGTACTTTCATTTATATAGTGTTTTCACAAGGGAATTAAAAATTCTCTGATCAACATTGTTTAATCATCAGTTATCTCTGTGCATTAAATAAGTAATGAGAGAAGGAGCAAGAGGGAGAGATAGAGGATTAAAAGAAGGAGAAGGGGGAGGAGGAAGAGCAGGAGAAAGAGAAAAAGAAGAAGGAGAGAGAGAAGAGAGAAGAAAAACAAGCATCTTAAGCATTTACAATATCTCAGGAATTGTGCTAAGCACTTTACAAATATTATCTTGCTTGATTTTTGCAACAACTCTATGAGGTAGGTGCTATTATGATCCACATTTTACGATTGAGGAAACCAAGGCAGACAGATGTTAAATGACTTGCCCAGGGTCACATAGTAAATGTCCAAGGCCAGTTTGAACTCAGATCACCTAACATCTAACTCCCAACACTCTTGTCCACTGTGTCACCTAGCTTTGAAAAGAATTATGATCATGATTATTTTTGTCATTATTATTATTATTATTATTATTAATTTATTATTATTATTATTATTACCCATTTTACAGGGGTGTGTTGGATCCAGTTCAAACAGACTCATGAGAGCCAATTGCTAAATTTCAGTGTACACATTTATACCTCAGAAATTGTCAAACCATACAAATTAGGGCTTTATTATTTTGTTAATTGTCTAGACTTGAGAAAGTGATGGATAAAATATAATAGTGCAGATTAAACTTACAAGTGTGTCATATAAACGTTTCTTTTTTTTCCCAGAGAGCTGTTTATTAAACATTTTCCAACACACCTCTGCTTAAAATATGTTGTATATAAACTGAAGGATTGACAAAGCAGGTGAATGCCAACCAAACTGATGTATCCTGAGACTGTTATAGAGTCTGTAAAAATCTAAAAAGTACACTGAAATGTTAGAAAATCTATCTTAAGCAACTTCTCTTAAGAGTAAAATAAATAGGGTCAGCTAGGTGGTGCAGTGGATAGAGCACCTGCCCTGGATTCAGGAAGACCTGAATTCAAATCAGACACATAACACTTACTAGCTGTGTGACCCTGGGCAAATCACTTAACCCCATTGCCTTGCCAAAAACAAAACAAAACAAAACAAAGAGTAAAAACAAACAAATGGAGTTATATAACCTTAACTACCTTGATCTCCCCTCACATCCTGATGGAGATAGTGCAGAACCCTTAGCCCTTAGACCAAGAGCTTCATGAGTATCAGTGTCCCTCAGACCACCAGACTTGTTTCTAGTCCAACCCTCCAACTATCATTGAGAAATCATAGTGGATATAGAGCCCACATTCTTCAACACATCCAGAAACATCTGTTGACCAACTTTCAGACAAGCAAAAAGGTCCTAAGAATGGCAGCATCCCCTAGACCACTGGTCCTGCTTCCAGCCCAGACCCATTCTCATGATCAGCACCTGAGGAGGTAGATCCCATGGAGAAGGGCCCAGCCATCTCTATTACCAATCAACCAACTGCCAGTGATCTGCCACTCAGGATAAGCAAGCCAGCCTAGCTGAAGTAGCAATACACTCTGAGGGTGAAACAGAAGGTAGCATGTGCCATGTGTTGTCAAATGATTCAGAATCAGAAAGTGGTATCATGTTCATCAGTGAAAATAACATGAAAGAAGAAGCATTACCATCTGATTTGCCACTGTTCCCTAAAGACCATAGAGCCATTCCATATGACTTACAGCTGGAACCGTTCATATGTGTTGTCTTCCCTATTAGAAAGTGAGTTCTTCAAGACCAGAGAGGGTCTTATTTTTCTATTTTCCATATTTATCACTTGTCACAGTGCTTCGCACATGGGGAACATTTAATAAATGATTCATTCATCCGTCCATCCATTTATCCATTCATAGTTGCATGCTGGCCCTACTTGAAACAGTTATGATGATCAATCCAACAAGGAGAAAAGCACAGAAATCATTTCTCCATATCTCCTTTGTCTTCTGGTACCAAAGGAAGTCAAGAATCATCAGGAAAAAAAATCAAAATTGCCAAAATTTTATACAATCAAAATATTTAAGTACATATGTCATTGTGGACTAAAATGAACATGAGTGCATGCCCATGAAACATGGGTGCATATGAAATTCACTAAAAGCATAAATTTTCATTATGCAACAGTACAGTGCCATAATCAATGCTGAAATAGTTCTTATGAAACATAGGAAAGGATTTCACACTACTGTGTGATGACAGTACCAATAGAGTCAAGTCATACAATAACATATTACCAACCGTTACACGCCAAGAATATGTGATAACTTTATCTCTGTGCATGGATAAGATGAATAAAGAAATGGAATTAAAGAGCTATTAAAATCTAAAGAAGAAAATAAGTGAAGAACCTGAGATTATTGAAAATGTTCATTTACCACAAAGGAATTACACCTAATAAAATGGATTTTAAAATTACCATTATCTCAAGTGATTTTGAAAGGGAGATGGAAATACTTATACAGGAATATCAAAAAAGCCACATTTGAGTGGGATGGCATGAGTCCAACTAATAGATATATTACACCAAATAGAGTAATTTTAAAAAAGCTTTTATTTGCAATAAACCATCTGGAATAAATCTGTTCTCCCACAATAATTGAGAGAAAGTACAATACTATTTCACTGTAAATCTATTACTGCACACAACAGTACAATACATCAGCCATTGTCATTGACAGGGTAAAGGCCAAGAGAAGAAAAGTGGAGCTATCAAAGGATACCCCTAAGGATAGATATCAAATGCCACTGTGAAGGATATGACTGGAGAAAGATATTGAAGATAGTGAAAAGGCATTGGAAGGCAAGCCTCAATATCTGACTGTTATGCAAAGTGGAAAATGTGCATGCATGCCATTCAATTAAAGGTAACAAAAAAGAAAAATATGGAAAGAATGAATCAAACAGAAGCATATAAAAGTCTAGTTCCCTTCATTAGTAATTGAATGCAAAAGTCTAATGGCTGACAGTTCAAAGAGTCAAAGCAGGGCAAAGAACAAAATATACAATTGCACAACAATAATAAAAAAAAAATTTCTACAGAGTCATAAGAAAGAGATCAGATAAGAGAACACCTATCCCAACAAAAAAGAGGGTAGGAAGTTTCTGGTTATTTATATGGTTGCAAAAATCCAATAAAATGAAAATTCTAATTGGAACAAAAGCAAAAGAGAAAGTTTGTACAATGTTAATAAAATGAACAAAAGAGTTATGTTAAGTGAGATGACTCAAGCTCTAGCTTCTCTTCAAAACTAGAAACAACAGAGTTGGATCATAGCCATAATTCACAAAATACTTTACCAACTACCACTCAAAAACAAGACTGATTCTCCTTTTCTTTGCAGAAGACATTTCATATGTTCTACCAAAACATGTGAATACCAATGACTCCTACAAATATAGTCCAATTATATGATTATGTAGTTTATCCAATGATTCATAACTTTTATTATGAAAATGTGTCAGATTCATAAAGAGATTAGGCCATCTCTATTGCTTTTTCCTTACTATCATAAAAATTTAGCCCAATTTCATACTCATGTCTAATTCATGTCCTGAAAAAAATATAAAATGGACCCAAGAATAATGAAATTTCTGGAGTTATTGCTATTCATACAGAAAAAAATATTCTCTACGATACACCACTTAAATCACTACACTAAGAAACAAATGAAACAACTTCTATATTGTACAAAATCTTTCTTCAATGACTTACATATTTTGTTGGATCAAGTAAGTGTAAAATTCTTAATGTACATGAAGGAAAGATAAAGAATAAAAACTAAATGCTTGAATCCAGAGGTCATTTTGACCTAAGGAATAAAGGTAATACAAAAGCTATGGTCTTCTCCAAGTAAGGAACATACAGTACAAAGATATTAAAGAGAAAGCTGATTGAGTATGTTAAGAGACTTATTAGCATCCTGAAATCAAAGCTGAATGAAAAGAACACATTTAAACAATTAATGCTTTTATAATTACAGTTTTAAAGTACAATTTGAGGACTATAAAATGTACTGTAACTGATTTGGAAAGACTTCTAACAAAAAAAAACCTCTTACAATTTTTTAAAGTGTCCACAATCTTTAGGCATTTACAGAGGTTAACACTTCCTCAGCTGAAAAGGAGGATGAGAATGGATAGATATTCTAATTTTTGTTGTTGTCGAGTTGTTCCAGTAAACCTTACAGTAATACTTTTGGAACAAGAAGTCATCATTTCACTGAGCACTAGATGATGGGTGCATACCATTAGATTTACTGAATGTAACTAAATGTGATTTAATCTCTGGGTAAAACCTATGAAACAGCTAAGATCCAAAAGTAGAGTTTAAAGGCCTTTCATGGACACTATGCACACAAACTCAGCCAACAATATATTGGCATAGATATGACATATAAATGTCAAAAGCATATACATTTTTTCATTGAATTAGAAAAGTTTATGTTGATTATTTAAGACATAGTCATTGCTAACAGAAATTATAGATGGGATTTTGTTAAGAAGCCTAGATTTCAATTGTCATTGTACATTATTCCAGAAAATGGTAGGAAATGTGTAATATTATTATTGGTTGCAAAAGTTTTGTACCTATAAATTACCTAATCAGAAACATCCTGGTTCCTAGAATTATGCCACTGAAAGTCAATACCAGTTATAGATGAATAATCAAAAAATTCTTAAACTGTAAATATAGAGATAGGAACTAAGTATGTGATATTATTGGCATAGGGAGCTAGAGGAAAAGCAAACTCCATCCACCAATGCAGGTTGATACCTTCCCTGCAGCTTATAGCCTTATAATGTCTAGAACAGTGAAAGGTTTAATTACTTGCACACAGCCAATATATAGCAGAGACAGGATTTGAGGTTATGTCTTCTTGTCTCCAAGGCCCTTTTTCTACCATGCCATCTCTACAAATATATTCTTCAAAAATCCTTGATCTGTGACCAACAAATTGTTCTGGAACTGAAGTATTATCATAGAACAAACTATTGTCTGTAATCACCCAAATATAACATTGATACACAAAAATTTTTTAAAAATATATTTTGAATAGATGTAACCATATCAGATACTCAAAATTCCAAGCTACATTTAGTGGGAAAACTTTCAAAAATAGAAACCTAACTGAAAACTATGTGGTGACATGATATTGTATATATCATTCCCATCATCTACCACTGGACTTGTTCCAAAGGTGCTCTCAGTGAGCCTATGGAAGATCAACTTACATCCTAATACTTTTAATTATTTACATAAAATAGTCATTTGGTCTAACTGTGCAATAGCTTGCATAACATTGACTATAAAAGAATAACAGCATGATAGCAACCTGTCCTTAGAATATTTTGAGCAACCCCCATAAAAAGAACATATGGAGATTAACAATAATAACAATACTAAAAATAATACTTAACAACAATATAGCATATTATACTCTGAACTTTATAAAATATTTTAATACATTAGCTTGTGTCTCAAAAATCCTGCCTCCACCAATATTTTTGTAAGGTAAAAACGGATTAAGATAAAAATCAAGAGAGACAACCTTGAAAGGAAAAGATATAAATAGGAAATGATGTGGGGAGTAGTATTTTTGTCTTGATGTTTATGGATTAGAAAAGAAAAGTTTGTATACTACAGGAAGATTTACCTTTTAGTATTAATTTAACATCAATTGGTAGAATAATTGTTTTACAATTTTATTGGCCAACTTGGAGCAGTTAAGAACTGCCCTCTCCACTCCATCTTCAATTCTGAGATGGAGGACTTGATCTTTCATACGTATATCTACAACCCTGTACATTTTAACACCCACCTCTGAAAACAATGCTCTTAGAATTTTAGGAATCTGATCATTTTTAATAGAAAGAGAAGCAACCAAGTTTGCAAGAATTTTAAAATGTGTTAAATATTATGTAACTTGATATTTTCATGGACCAAGGTTTTCATTTGTCTTTGTCAAGGATTTGGCTACACTATGTTTAGCCTTTTTTCAGCATGATGAAAGTTATCATTTTAATTTAATGTAGTATTCTTTTCTAACTATATTCACTTTAGATATCACCCAGCATAACATCAATTACTAGGATTTTTATTTTCAATTGTTTTCCTATTTCCTTGCTTAGCTACAAAGCCAATTTAAGTCAAGATTACCTCAAATAATATAGGAATCATTTTTAAGGTGGGTCATAAACTTTATAACTACCTGATACCTTTAATGGTGAAAAGTCATTTAAAAGTTTCATATGTATCATTAACAACTCTGCTTTGTACCTGACATGCAGATGAATCCCACGTTTTATACACATAGCAGCATCTATTTCACATTTCTCCCTTCAGATAATTTGATCTTTATTTTTAAATCTTTTGCTGGGTAGGATATAAAATGATAGTCATATAATTTCTTACATGGCTCCTTGCTTAAAAAGGAGAATGTTATCATATAGATTGGATATGGCTTTTCTTTTACACAAATCACTAAAATATTAATATTCATTTATTCAGTGATCATTTTATAATGAGTATTTTTCACAGAAACAAAATCATATAATCTTAATGTATTTTGGAACTACATGCAACGCTCATGCTATGTGCTAGGGGAGAAACAAGACTAAATAAGAACCTTAAGTGTCTTTGAGAAGCTTACCATCTAGCATTATAGAATCTAATACTTGGAAAGGGTCTTTTGTTGTTAACTAGTGTGACTCTTTCATTTTAAAGTTAAGGGTACTGTGGCCCAGAGAGGTGAAGAGATTTGTTCAGTGTTATGTATCTAGTAAATTGCAGAGCAATTACTCAAATATAGGTCTTCCGATTCTAAATTCAGTGTCGTCCTCACTATACTGTGAGGGAGATGAAAAAAAACATAATACAACTTAGAATATAGTAAACATGTACTAAGAGTATAAAGTTCTTTGAGGTCAGATGAGAGAAAGAAAAAAATCATGAAATTATATACAGCCAAAGCAGTCCTTATAGAAAAGTTATATCTCGAAATACTTCTTTTTAAAAATAAGTTTTAATTTATTTATTTAGAGTTTTTTTATATCATCATTGTTGTCTGCAGTGTCCCTCTTCTTCCTTCTCCCAGAGAGCCACCTTATGTAACAAATATTTTCAAGGCAAAAAGGAAAAAGAAAAGAAAAATCAGCATAGCTGATCAATATATTGAAAAAGTTTGGAAATATATGCAATATACAGCACTTGTGCATCTCCTACATCTGCAAAAGGATGGGGTGAATACCTCCTCATATCTTTTCTTTTAAGAAATGTTTATTATTTATAATTTTATAATATCTGCTTTTTATTTTTGGAGGGAGGGGTTTTTTCTTTATATTATTAGTTTTTCTGTTTACATTTTCCTGGCCCTATTTACTTTAATTTGTATCACTTCATGCAGATGTTTCTATGCTTCTCTGTTTTAATCATATTTGTCATCTTTTTTATAGCACAATTACATTTTATTACATTCATGTAACATAATTTGTTTAGATGCCCCTTAGTTGATGGATGTTTACTTTCTTTTTAATTCTTTGTTATCACAAAAAGTGTTGTTATAAATATAAAATATAACATAAAAATAAGTAGTTTCTTGTTATGAATGGCCTCCTTAAGGTATAAACCTAACAATTGAATATGTGGGTCAAAGGTTATTGACATTTTACTCACTTAATCGGTATAATCCCTAATTTCTTTCCAAAATGGTTGTACTGATTCACAGCTCCACCAACATGCATTAATGTTGTCTTGTCTCAGCTTCTCATAACCCTTCCAATATTGACTATCATCTATTTTTTTGTTAGCTTTGCCAATATTCATCCAGCTATTTAAGTTGTTTTTTATTTCACTAAGAAACACATCATAATTGAATCTATACAAGTATTTTCGTACCTTGGTAGATTGATCCTCAAATACTTTGTATATTTTAAAATTATTTTCAATAGGACTTCCTTATTGTCTCTTGGATTTTGTTACTATTATATAGAAATGTTATTGACTTTTGAAGGTTTACTTTGTAGCCTGAAAATTTTTTGAAGTTATCATCTACACTAGAATCTTTGCTGATTCCATAGAATTTTCTAATAAATAACCACAATATCATCAGTAAAATAAGGATAATTTTATCTCTTCTTTACCCATCTTTATCCCTTTAATTTGTTTTTCTTGTTTTATTGCTTTTACTGCATTTCCAGAACTATATCAAATAATGGTAGGAAAAGTAGGCATCCTTGCTGTATTCTGATATTCATTGGTGAAGGTTTTAGAATGTTCCCATTGTATATGATGTTTGATTTTTTTTTAGATAGATGCTTTTTATATTAAAGAGGTCATAATTTGTGGGTTTTTTAAAAAACATAAATTAGTGTTGCGCTTTGTCAAAGACTTTTTCTGCATCTACTGAGGTAATCATATGTTTGGGGACACTTTTGTTTTAATATGATTAATTATGTTGATTGCATTACTAAGGTAGAACAGTCCTTGAATCCCTGGTAAGTTTCCAACTTGGTCAAAACAAATAATTTCTTGAATGAACTCCTGTAGTTTTTTCTGCAGGATTTTATTTAAGATTTATAAATTGATATTCATTAATGATATTGATCTACAGGTTTACTTTCCTTTATTCTTTCCTGGTATAGGTATTAGGACTATACCTGTGGCTCTAAGAAGCTGTAGTATGCATAGCAGTCACACTCAGATAAAACTATCTCAGCAAATTAGGCTAAACCAGGTTGAGGGTAACTGAGGGTTAATTAGGAGGTTGTCTGTCTCAAGCATGTGAAGATTTCCCCCAGCAGAATGGGTGGATGAGAAAAATTTGAAGGTGGCTGACACAGGCCTCATGAACTCTTAGAGATTCATCAGACATCAATGGTGCCAGTCATCCACTGCATCCTGGGCCGTTACCAAGTCATTTTTACTTCTATCTTGCACTGGACTTCAGTGACTCTGGAAGAGAGAGTGAGGCTGACAACTTTTCAAAGCTCTGTCTCACTCAAATCCAATTCACTCGCAAGTCAAGACATCACCCCATGATGTCATGGTGTTTTTAGAAAATGGAAGAACAACAACATGTTTATCTCAGAAAAGAAATATAGCAGAGTATTTTCTCAATTTTGAAAATAATTTTGGTAGTTTTGGTACTAAGTATTCTTTACAGGTTTGGTAAAATCATCCTTTGAATTCATCAGGACAAGAAGTTTTATTTCTTTGCTAGTTCTTTTATGGCTGGTTTTATTTCCTTTTCTGAGATTGGATTATTTAAGGTCTGTATTTGGTCTTCAATTAGTTTGGATATTTAATGCTTTTGAAGATATTCCTCTATTTCTTCTGTGTTATCAATTTCAATAGCATATAACTGTGATCTCTACATGTTTTTATCGATTAGAAAGAGTAGATCAATGAATTAGGCATGCAGCTATAAAATAGTAAACCAACAAATTAAAAACCTACAATTGTGAACACCAAAATAAAAATTCTAAAAAAAAAATAAGATATTAATAAGCTTAAAGGCAAAATAAATCATTCATTTAATAATTGAAACTAGAGTATTATTTACTGAAAAATAAATAGCTAAACCATTAGTTATCAATTTTATAAAAAGAAAGAAGAAAATCAAATTAACAGTATAAAAATTAATAATATGGACTCACAATGATGAAAAAAATAACAGAAATTATCAGAAATAATATTACCCAACTTACACATCAATAAAACTGATAAATTAAATGAAATGGATGAATAAAAATACAAAATACTCATATTTACAGATCAATAGAGGACTTAAATAGCCTAATCTCATTTTTTTAAAAAAAATATCATTATAAATGAACTCCCAAAGGAAAAAAAAAACTCCAGAACTAGATGGAATTATAAGTGAGTTTTACAAAACATTTAAATGGAAATTAATTTCAATTTTACATAGACCATATTAAAAATAGGTAAAGAATAGGTTCTACTATATTCCTTCTGTGAAACAAATATGGTCTTGATACCTAAACGAGGTGGAACAGAAAGTAAAATAAAATTATAGATCAATTTTCCTAAGGAATAATTATGCAAACATTATTTTCAAGGAGACTGCAGTAATACATCACTAAGATTATACACTATCAACAGGTCAAATTTGTTCCTAGAAGTCAGAGCTGGTTCAATTTTTTTAATCAGAAAAACTATAAACATAAGTAGCCATATTAGTAATAAAAGCAACAAAAATCATATGTATTATATTAATAGGTACAGAAAAGGGCTTTTTTAAAACAAGATATAACATCCATTCCTGTTAAAAAGCAGGAGAAAGAATAGGAAAAAATGGATCTTTCCTAAATACAAGTAGTATTTATCTAAAACCAAGAGTCAGACTTTTCTATAATAGATATCAACTAAATTCTAATAAATCAGGGCTAAAAACAAAGGTGTCCATTATCACTATTACTCTTAAATATACTGCTAAAATGCTATCTCTACAATGACAAAAATAAATAAATTGAATTATCATAAGTAAAGAGAAAACAAAATTATCTTTTGCTGATGATATGATGGCCTATTTGGAGAATCCTAAAGAATCAACTAAAAAATTAATGGAAACAATTAACAACTTCAGCAATGTTGGAGGATGGAAAATAAATTTGTCTTCATCACCAGCATTTTTTTAAGTTACCAACAAAATATAGTAGGGAGAGATAGAAAAATAAATTCTATCTAAAATAACTACCAAAAGTATAAGATACCTGGGAGTCTATTTGTGAAGATACACATTGGAACCATATGAAAAAACTGCAAAACATTCTTATAGAAATAAAAAAAAATCTAAGTAATTGGAAAAATATTAATTGTTCATGGTTAGGAAAATACACTATAATGAAAATGACAAATCTGCATACATTTATTTCCTTATTCTATGCCATACCAATCAAATCACTAAAGGATTATTTTATAGAGCCAGGAAAAATAACTACAGAATTCATCTAGCAGGCTAAAAGATCATGAATCTTAAGGGAAATGGGAAAAAAAGTGAGAAGGTGGCCTAGCAGTACCAGTTTTCAAATTATACTACAAAGCAATGGTCTTCAAAATAATTTGGGACTGGTTATGAAATAGAGACAATGATCAGTGGAAAAGATTAGGTAAGCCTACTATAAAAGAAAATGAGCACTATAGCCCAATTTGATAAACCCAAAGAGCACTGCTACTGGAGTGTGATAGCTCACCTCAGTGTGGCTAAAAACTGTTGAGAAAATTGTAGAGTAATATGGCTGAAACTAGGTTTAGACCAACGTCTCACACTGAATACCAATATAAACATCAAATGAGTACATTGCTAGACAGAAAGGGTGACATCATAAACAAATTAGAGGAGAAAGAATGAAATTACATGTCAGATCCATGAATAAGGGAAGAGTTTATAATTAAATAAGAGATAGAAAAGATCACAGAAAGTAAAATGGACAATTTTGATTACATGAAATTTAAAAAGTTTTGCACAAATACAAATTATCTGAACTTAGATGGGAAGCAACAAAAGAGAAAAACAGTCTTTGTAATAAATTTCACTGAGAAAGGTCTTGTTTCTAATTCATACAAGGAAATGATTCAAATGTATAGAAAAATAATCATTTCTCCAATTGACAAATGGCCAAATGGTATGAACAGGTAATTTTCAGAGAAAGAAATCCAACTTTTTAATAGCCATACTTTTAAAATGTTCCAAATTACTATTAGAGAAATTCAAATTAAAACAACTCCAACACCTCATATACTTCAGATAGGCAAAGTTGACAAGAGAATAAGAAAAGTGCTGGAAGAGCTATGGCAAAATAGGTGTATTAATGCACGAGTGTTGGAGCTGTTAATTCATCCAGCAATTCTGCAAAGCAATTAGGAACTATTTCCAAAAACCTATTAAAGTGGACTTGCTTTTTGACCCAGCAATAGCACTACTAAGTTTCCACCCCAAAGAGATCAAAGGAATAAGAAAAGAACTGCTATGTACAAAAACATTTAAAGCAGCCTTTTTTGTAGTGACAATTGGAAATTGAGGTGATGCCAATCAATTGAGAAATGACTGAACAAGTTATAGTATATGAATATGATGGGATACTATTTTGCTATAAAAATGATGAAACAGATGGTTTCAGAGAAACTTAGGAAGACTTACATGAACTAATGTTTAGTGAAATGAGCAGAACCAGGAAAACAATTTATATAATAACAAAAGTACTTTTTAAAGCAATTTTGAAAGACTGCGGAGCTCTCATCAACTTTGGGACATTTTTTTCAACTCAGCCAATGCAAGAATTGTTTTGCTTGACTATAAATTTTGTTAATAGTGGGTTTGTTTTTCTTGCTTTCTCAGTGAGGGAGGTGAAAGGGTGAGAAGGTTAATTTTCATTGATTCCAATTTTTTTAAAGTTGGGATTAGGCCTTCTGAGAGGAAGCTGGTAAGGTGTTAAGAATTAATGTGCCTGAACACATTTTCTTATGTCTTGTCTGAAATATCCATTTTGTTTTCCATTTTGTAGGATGCTAGTTATCCATTTTGCAGAGATGCTAGAATTTTAGTCATCTCCATTAATGTAAGTATCTGTTTATTCATCATATTAATGATGTGAAGCTTTGTTTTTCTTGCTTACTACAACTTTTTAAAAACTGTACTGAATTTGAGGTCATAAATGAAAATGTTCCACAGCAAAAACCTGAGAACTGGAACTGCATTCACCACATTTTCAGTTTCTAAATGAGATTTTGTCCTAATGTCACTAGATACGGCTAAACTTGTTTCTATTTTTTTACATGACCAACTACATAAAATATTGATTCAATTAAGTGATGAGTTGCTTCCATTAATCATTTTGTATTGGGATTTTAAATACATTTTCAAAGGGACATTACTAGGGAAGAGATTGAATCATTTTCATATTAAAAGTTTGTTGGGACAACAGATTGCAAAATCACCATGTAGTTCCTGATTTTCATCTTATTGATCATTATGCAGAATGTGCCATATTTTGATTTGAGCCTTGTCTCTGTACATTTCAGCTTCATTCCAATTTTACTGCCTCATCAATTAATTTACAGAATTAAAAACCATAACTGAATTCTATTACCTCTCTTGTACACTAGCCAATAATGCACGATTAAACAAAGAGATGGCCAACCAGATTCAAAAGTTACTGCATCCTTTGCTAGACTGAAAGCCAAAAGGTATAAAAAGGACAGGCCCCAAATTCCCAAAGAAAAAAAAAACAGCAAACCAGTAAAAGTGCCCACTCTGCTATGGAAATGAAAACTTGCCTTAGTAATATCACTTTCAGCAAGAGGAAAAATTATACTAACATCTAATCTTCAGGGCCAAATCTTCACTGTTCAGGTCCTGGAATTATTCCTCATGAGCCTTAGCCAGAATTTTAAGGAGTGGAAGCAGTGTTTTATAGTGGAAAAGTGACAGTCTTAAAGTCAAAAGTCATGGGTTCGAGTCTCTGTCTTCTGTTTCCAAGCTATATGATCTTGGGCAAGTTTTTTCATCTCTCTGGATTTCAGTTTCCTTAGTAAAATTAGGGGGCTGTCCCTTCCAAGCCTAATATTTTATGAATCTATGGTTCACTTTTTTTTTAAACAAGGCTTCTTAGGAGGGTAGGATGGCAACTCTATACCTAAGTAACTTCTTCATGGACAGCTGACAATATAAGAGTACAAAGATTTATTGTTGTGTTGAAAAAAATGTATCTTAAGCCCAATATCAATTCAATTCTCTTCAACAAACAATTTAAGCACCTACTATTTACTAATCACTGAGTTAGGCAATAGGGATAGATCCTCAAACAGAAAAACAAAAATAGCTTCTGCCCTCGAGGAATCTACAAGAAAAAAATCAACAGGTACATAAGTAATTGCATGCAAAGTAAATAAAATTTAATTTAGTAGTTGGCTGGGAATTTCTAACAGCTTAGAGATATGGAAGCTATATGGAGGTGGCACTGGAGTTGAGCCTTAAGTGGACTTTGACATAAATATCATAATCTATTACTATCAGGGTTTGTTAATATGCTAAATATATTGGTGTCTTGATTCGGGGTTTTTCATAAACTTCATTCTTTTAGGTCCTGAAAATTTATGATGAAATCATCTTTAATCTCTATTGGAAGGGGCTTTTGAGTATTGAGAAGTATTTGGAAATGGTTGGTTGCGTAGATACTCTTTTGGGAGGTAGTAAACCCATTAGCATCATCCTAAAGTCCAAAAATATCTATTTTACTAGTTAATCTGTAGTTTTTTCATTTATGAAAGATATTATTGAAAGGGTTAGTGCTGAAAGAACCACTGGGTAATAAATGAAATTTTAATAGTCATAGTCTCATAGATTTCTAGCTGGAAGGTACCTTAGAGGTCACCTACACCAACCTTATTTTTTTTTTTTACAGATGAAGACACTGAGAACCAGAAAGGTGAACTGAGTTGCTTAGAATTGCCCCTGTAGTAAGTCATAGAAACAGTATTTAAAGGTGGGACATCTGAAAACAAATTCAACACTCTACATTGTTCCACATTACAGGTTCCGAGGTCTGATTACGACTGAGGGAGAATTAGTTGCCCTAGCCAGTAACATTTATCCATCTAACAATTTATTGAATGCTTTCAATACAACATAAGTAAGGAGATTAAATTTTCCTTTGACAGAAGTATCAGGATTTTATTGTGATTTGAGTAGAAGAGGTACCTGAGGATGAATTTGAAAATATAGGGCAGTGGTGATAGTGGTGAAATGGGGTCATTGGCATCAGCCAATGTGCAGTGTGAATGCATCAACAGTTTTCTGAAGAATCTAAAAAATCCGCAGTGTAAGAGCTATAATGGAATGCTTTTGGAAGTATGAAGTACTTGAAGGGAATTCCTTGATAGATTACTTTGGCCATGATATCTGAAAATCTAGGAGGCTAGAAACAGAGACTACTTCAAATCTAGTATTTCAGCATAGTCACAAGGAGTTGAGATAAAGTAACAAGACTGACAGTAAGGGTAGATAAGAAGGGGTTGAATATGAAAGATCTTGATCAACAACAAGTATAAGTTTCTGCCAGTAAAGAATGTTGCTTCAACTATGATCACACTGAAGTTTATATAAGTTTCTTGGAGAGTTGAGATGCTGTTGCATGATATAATTATGAAAATGCTGCTTTTTCTGTCATAGGGTGAGGAATTTATATTGGATCATGTTGAATTTATGGTAGTCAGAGGAATATGCTAGTAAACCTTTAACACCCAGGTCTCCAGAAAAATAATTGTGGGTAAGAGACATTTTTAAGTTTAATCTGATTTATTAACATTTTTCTCCACCACTTTCTTAAATCTAGACAACCAATAAAACAATAACCCAAGCTCTGGTTTGTAAGATTTGCCCATTTGTGAGGTGCAAATGCTCACAATGAAAATTTAGCAATTGAATCTCACTCAGAAGCCTGTTCCAACTGGTTCCAGCATACATCAATATCCTGTAGACCATAGGAGATAAGACCACAGCTGAAGCAAAGGTGAAGGAAAGAAAATCTGGGGATAGGGAGAGGAGGAGAAGACATTTAAATTTCAAATTTTTTCATAAATGGAAAATGATCTTTAAAGCTTTGGGGAATTCCATGGAGGGAAAGCACTTTTTTTTTTTGGTGGGCTAAGCTGACAAGTGGGAGGAGTTCTAGACAAAATACCTAGTACTCTAAACAAGCCAATTATCTCTTTGTGAATTAGACATCTTTCCCCCCTGCAGAGAAACAGCAGCATATTTGTCAAAACAAGCTTTGCGTTTATCTTCCACACTCTGACCCTCTGGAACCTAACGTTTCTAGCTTTATAAATAATTTCTCTATTGATTTCAGAAAAAAAAACCTAACTGCTGGGCTGTAAGAAGGTGCCGTACTCTGACCTAAGAACACAATTCTAGTAACAGAGGATATTGTGACAGAAAGTTCCTTTCCTTCCTAAAACATATAGCATATTCTGAAGGTGAATAAAGGTTGGAATTCAGGAATGGCCTCTCACCCAGAGAAAGGGATGCAAGGACTGGCCAGGGGACTTCCTTAGAGTATTCTAGTTGATGCTGAGGTTTTTTTCTTTTTGCTCCGGGGCCTGCAGGACGATGGACTCAGCCTGAAGTTATTCGATCCCCAGACTAGTCTGCTTTCAGAGACCGGAGAGTTGGGTTGGTTGTGGGGAGATAACGTGTCCCTACAGCCAACCTAGCAACGAGAGCGAAATCAGTTCACTCAACTGATTGAGAGAATCACTCTGCCTCTCCCTTGGCCGCAGTCCTTGGTGACTCTCTTTAGAGAGGTTCTTTCTTCAGTAGGACCTCAGGCCAAAGAAAGAAGAAAGCGTGCCTGAGGGCTGTGGCAAAGCAAATGTAGTGAGGTGCCTCAGGACTTAATAAACTGCAAGACCCAGAGACCCGAGTCCTTTCTGCGTGGCCCTGAGTGAGTCACGGCCTCTGTAGTGCGCTGTCTGCTGCACAAGGAAGGCATTCACTATTTATGTCCTCCATACAACGAGTCGGTTGTTTACTCATAACTGGAGCTTTTCAGCTTTCTCCCCAACCCCGTGCGCCTTTGTTGCATCCCTTCTCTCTCCCTTCCTTTCCCCCCTACCCCCCTTCTTGGATGAGGCAGAGGATTTCCCTGTCAGTCAATGTTCGGATAATTTCTTTACAATAAAGTTTTGATTTCCTCCCAAAGCGGGATGGATCAGGGCAGGCCCCAGAAAACTGGTAAGGAGAGAGCCTTTCTCCTGTCACTGGAGCGGAGCTCGAGGGTCAAGGAGTCCGGTCACTGCACCAAGGAAAAGGGGGCGGAGCCTGGCACCAGAACTTTTTGCAATGGGGAACTCCAAGGCGTAGTGGTTGAGGAAATATGGAAGCAGATTCAAAATGAGCTGATTGCCCTCTGGGTTGAGGAAAATCCACTGCTGGGCGAGCATAGAGGAGTGCCTCTAGCAACCTTTTTAAGACCCCAAGGTCCAAGGAAGTAGCTAACAGAACCCAGACTGGGGCTGGGTGGCCAGGCCTCTCAGACTTGTCAATTATAGTACTCTTTGTACTTCTTTTAAATAAAATACGGACATCAAATTCCAGATCCACTAAGCTACATTTCTCCAGATTTCTCTATTTCCCCCTTTGCTTCTCCCTTTCTCCTCTACCCCTTTCCCTATATTCTGCCTCTTTCCCCTTCTTTTCTCTCCTTACTTTCTTTCTTCTCCCTTTTCTCCCGAGAGACCCTCGATTTTTCCCATTTCTATCTTCCTCTCCCTCTCCCTCTCTGTCTCTGCCTCCTTCCCTTAAAAATCCTAGAGAAGTATTGAGAACCACTTCCTCTGGGAGGAAAGGGCTGTTTCACCTCTAGTTAATATTGAAGCATCCAGGATAGAACAGCAATGGGATTAAAAAAGATATTGACTTTTCACATCCATAGGATCAGAAATCTGGAATTATTTTCCGGTTATTTTCTTTTAACTGTATGGCAAGGTAAATTTTGAGCTTGTATTTTAGGACCCTGAGCTATCTTCCTTGCGGAGACTTAATCTGTTGTTGTCGTATGATAATATAGTACTGTAAGACTCTATACAGCCACTACTAACTTCCTGGAAAATCAGGCTCCCTCAAAGTCCCTTAAAGTTCTCAGGGTGATGAACATTTTCTTAACTCTTTTCACAGGTGACTTCCAAAGCCCTTCATCACTAACATCTAGAAAGAACTGGAATCCAGCAAATCTCACATCTAGTCTTTTGCTGATGGTTGTTTAGGGCAGTTGAGAGGTTTGGAGGACAGAGCGATCGCAACCTCTTCCCTTGGTCATTGAGTTGTAAAGATGACACCTAGAAAGACGAGATATTTAGCATACAAAAGTCCCTGCATATACTCCAGGTAGAAAAATCCTATCTATTCAGGGTATATAGAAGTCCCTACTTAGACGCCGCGTATGGAAATTCTCACATATGCAAGGCATAAAGAAATGTCTACATTGACCCTACTGTACCCTGGAGTTCCCGCGGTTCTGTTCTTACAAGGAAAAAACGTTTTTCCCACTGCCCAGATAACTGGAGGTGTTATAGGAGGGTGGAAAAGCCGGGAATAGTGACTTGAAATCCTTCTAGTTCATTGTGATTAAGTGCGGGGATGGAGGAGAAACCAGGACAAGATATCTCCAGCAGAAATGCAAACATCAAGGGCAAATTGCAGTGTATTTGGCTTGAGAGAAGCTGGGGTGGGAGTGGGGGTGGGGAGCATAGAAAAGAAAGAAAGAAGAGGCAGCTCATAGTCATTGGCCTCGAGAGTTACTTTAGTTGCCATGGTTTTTGAAAGGAATAAAGCCCACACTCATAGTACCAAATGTACCCAAGCTCTTTATTCGTGTTGTAGCTACAGAGATCGGGTAAATTCCCTTGAGGTTTGCATCAAGAATCATTCAGTCTATATCTCCAGTCCTTGGTTACCACCCCCACCCCCCGACCCACTCAACTCGGAAGCCTTTCGGTTCAGCCCTAGAGTTAGAAATATCTTTGACCTGCATGCTTGGAATTAAAGCTGATCGAATGCGTGGAGAGCTCTCTTATGGGACGAGAAAGAGGGAATGAAAGTGCACAGTGGGAGTAGCGGGATTCTGGAGTGCAGGCGGCCCATAGCCCCAGGAAAGGAGCTCGGCGCCTTTAAAGGGAGCGGCGAAGAGCTCCCGCCAGGAGGCGTGTCAGACTTATCTACCACCTCTGCTGCTGCTGCTGTTGCTGCCACCGCCGCTGAAGAAGTGGCTGCCGGCACTGGGGCCGCCCTCACTGGCACTGTGAGTTCCGAGTGCACCTCAGTCCCGGATCCCGGACCTCCGCAGCTCCTCTACTTCCTAGACAGCCTCTTTCAGGCTGTTCTGGACTGCTCCTCCCCTCGCTCCCAGGGCCAACCTCTCCCCACCCCTCTGCCCTCCCGCCCACCTCTCCAGAAGAGAAAGGTAAGAACTCCCCGGGTGTGGTGTGGGCTCTGCTGTTGACTCTTGGGTTCTTCTCTTATACAACTGTTCAGTTTTGTTTTCCCCAGAAAGGTCAGGAGGTAAGAGGGGGAAGGATATAATTTTCTAGCCCATGGGAAAGAGGAAACAGGAAAATTGTGAGTGACCCCTGCTCGCACAGGGTTCACACTAGGGCATTTTGCTGAGTGGTTTTGTCCGGCTCACCAAAATGAATTACAGTCAAGGAAATATCTGGTCCTGCTGGCCAGGAGTACTCACTTTCAGTAAATGGAATAATTGAAAAAGTGAAGGTGTCAGTGATTGGGCTCAGCTTTGAGGAAAAACCAAAACAAACTCTAGTCGAAGAGTATAACCAAAGCGCAGGGACCAAGCTATTTATCTATACATCTATCCATTCATCTAGCTATCATTTATCTTCTTTGGTTATACAGTGACAAAGAGTTGTAGTCATTTTCTTTTGGCAATATCTAGAGTTCAGGAGAAGGCACATTAGGAAAAAGGCCAGGACTTCAGAGTTAGAGAAAAAAAAAGACTTAGAGGGTTGGATTATACATGGCAGGAGTACAAGAGTAATAACTCTTATGCCATGCCAGATTCATCTCCAATGCAATACTGTTTTTAAAGACAAGGAGACTTTCTAGGAGACTTAGAAAATTACTTTAGGCACAGGTGATAATAAACAACTTACTACTGCTGTTTTATTGATGCCAAAAAGTTCTTCCCCCCTCTATCCCTGTGTTCTAAGCATCCTGGTCCTCAGAAATTATCTGATCTCTTAATTTTATATCTTCCACTTGCAAGCATCTATACGCTCTTTTGTAACTTAAGCGGTCTTTCGTTCATTTTCTACAAAATATTGTTTTTGCCTCTATTGATCAAACTTCATTACTTTATAAATTCAGGATGATCCTTTCCTTCAAGGCATCAATCCATTTCCTGTTAGAAGCCTAAGAAATCTGTAGGATAATTAACTGAAAAAAGGCGACTTTCAGTAGAGCTATAACAGAGATATTTACTGCCCAGAGAAAGTCTTTTTTTTCCTATTTAAAGCCTGTTGAAAAATACCTTGCTTCAAAAACTTTAAAAAGTTTTTGAACAGGTCAATTTATTACAATTCAGTCTCAGGACACTCTTCTTCTCAGCATCTAAAAATTAATCACTACCTTACACGTCATTAACTATCAATGTGAGAGAAATATGGTACAAAACAATGTTACTAATTAACAAGAGTTGAAAATGAACCTATAGTATAGCCTGCAGGAGTTAAATGCATGTGGGCAGCAATATTCCCTTACCTTATAATAATATCAACATTAATTTTATTCCCTGACACACTCATAGAGCAGTGGAACAGGCTGCTGTTTTCAGCCAAGATGAGATACAAGTACATAGGTGTGTGTCAGGCATTATTGTAAGATGGAGTTCCCCTGCTGCCACATTGCAAAAACAAGGCTCTAATGGCAAAGAAAAGTGGAGCCATAAGAAGGAATTCACAGGAAAATTGTATAAGATAAATATATAGGGATCATAAGCCATATGAAGCCCCTTTGTAGGAACTGGGAAATGATTTTAGATTATTTTAGGATGTGACACTGGTAGTCAGTTACATGGCTATATGCTGGAAATTTAAATTCATAGCCTAAGGAATGTTGCAATATGAGGATTAATATGCACATGGACATGTCCCAGCAGGTGGCAGCTGACTAGAATCAGATTCATCCTTACTGTGAGAATAGAAAATGAAAATGAGCTCTTAAGTAATAATGTTTAGTATTGAAAGGTCATTTGTTTAAGAAAATGTAAAACAATAAAGCAAGGATTTTTTGGTTGTTGAAATAAAAAAGTGTACAAACATGATGTGTGTTTTTCCTTTCTGTTACTTCCAAAAGCTAAAAAATTATTACTCTAGTATATAGTGATCACCCCTACCCAGTGGCCTGCATTAACACTCAACCACTCCACTCACTCTGTGTGTGTGTGTGTGTGTGTGTGTGTGTGTGCACAAAAACAAATGTATGTGTGCTATGCAATTTCTGCTTTGACCTTGGAGTCCATAGAGATTTAGCTACTAAAGATAAAAGATGCTATATGGTAGAAATCCAGAAATAGCCAAATAATACCACAGAATAACATGTATAAATATTATTGCTGTTAATTATAGATGGCCTTCAACACCAATGTCGGTTTTCTTTCAACGTTGGACTGAATCACAAGACTGACACAATTTAAGGAAGGGTTAATTTTTCTCCACTCAAATAATATATAATGAATTATTATTTTACCACATAGCTGCCAATGCTAATAAAACATTAGAAGTATTGTTTTTAAAAAGTTATTTTAAAAACCCTCTAAATTTGTTTACTGATTTTCCTAAATCTGGGGAAGGGGATGGTTGTAGTTGGGAGGAAATTTATTATTTTTGATTAAAAAAAATTCTGTGAAGTTTGATTAAAAAGAACTAGAATACAACCTATTATCCTTATGTGGTCAATTTTAAGGCTATAACTAATTGTACACTTTATAAATGTCTTTAGCCACTGAATAATGACAACCTTTTATACAGTCTTCTGAACTGTTGGTGGTCTTTCAAGCATTTCTTTACTGAGAAATAGATATTCTTCGTGCTAATGAATGAATTCACAGTTAATATGAGTGATTTTCACAGTACACTGGAAAAATGAATGTTGCCTCATGGAATAAGATTCTAGATACTGAAAGCAATCCTCCTAAATCATGACACACAAACTAGTAAACAAAATATTGAAGAGACCAGACCTATTAAAATGTGAAGACAAACATTTATTTTCATTTTAATTAATTTTTGATACTCTTCATGTGGAGGTTGCATTTTGAGGTTTCAAATAACACATTATGGTGCTTTAGTGTGGATTACAGTATAATGGCGTTGAACTTGAAGCTTGTGGTACTGTCCATGGTTCTGAAAAAGGTCGTACACGTCTCATCACAGACCTTCATCCAGACAGGTGCAGTCGCTGTCCGTGGTGTTGAACTATTCGGTTTAATGCACTAGAAAAGTGAAATAACAATTTTTAAAATAGATTCTTTGAAGGAATTATGATAAAAGTAATTTATCCTCCAGCATTTGGAGATTAATTTACTGCATGAGAACTTTGTGAACCTGAAAACTTAATCCTTATCCTTTCCTCCCCTTTAAGCTGTGTTCATATTATGTTCACACAAACCAAAAACGGTTTAGGTGATATGTACTAAATAGGAAAAATGACAAACTTCATTCGAAATTTACAATATGTTAACTGTAAATAATAAAACATAAGTGATAGTACCTTTTATTTTCTCAGAATATATAAAATAGCAGGTACATTTAAAAATAATTGTGTTTTGATTGTTCACAAGTAAACACAAATCACTACCAGATAATTATTCTGCAATATTTGGGCATCAGAGGAAATTAAAGATATTAAAATTACTTCAGAGCTAAGTCCTCATAAAAGTAAATGCAAATTTATTGAATAGAATGGAATAAATGCAGGAGCAAATAGAAGAAAGAGCATCTTGGACTATTTATGTTTTTCAAGAGCTGTTCTAAATATGGGCTGAAGGAGTCGCTAGATACCCTTAGTTTTAGCACTAGGTGTTCCTTTTAAAGTGCTCAAATAGTCAAATTAGTTGATTGAATTGCCTGCTCCACTGCAGAACTAGCCATTCATGATACTTATTTTTGACACTGCAGTTATGCCTCCATCTTTAAAAAAAAGTCAATGACATTTAATACCACCGAAGAATGTAGGTTTCTTTTTTTAAATTGAGCATTTTACAATTACTTACATTAAGATGTGTAGAGAAAATTGCTATAATAGAATAAGAAGAACTTGCTGAGAATTTTTGTCACTTGTTTTTTTTTTTTACAATTTAGGGATGCATAACAAGGAAAATATAGGTAATATTTGTAGTTATACTCTCTGTTTAAAACATGAAACCTATTTAAGAATTAAATGGCAGTCATGTCAGTGTTTAAAATGATCTGACAGTTTTTCTTTTAGATATTAGCATTACAGTATATATTCTCATAATTCATTTCTACATTGAACTTTCACTTTTGAAAGGAATACCTTTCTTAAGAGAAAAGGAAGTGAGTTAGGAATTGAGTGGTTTCCCAGGAAATATCAGTTTACAGTTTTGAAGATTTGCCTTTTGAGGTGCTCAATTATTTTTTTTAAAGATGAACAGTGAAATCTTTATTAACTTCAAAGATAACTTCTTTTATGATCTGAAACAACAACACTGTCTATTTTAAAACTTATGTGCTTGTAAGATGTAATACAGCTTATTTTTAGCTAATAAGTGCATTTTGTATTCTAAGAGCATTTAAGGAAATAAAGTCCTTATTGGTTTTACTTTTTTTAAATAATGAATTACTATTTGAGAAAGTTGGATCACATTGGCTGGAGATCCAGCTAGAACATACAAATATTTAGTGGGATACAAAACATATCACCAGAAAACTACTAGAAACTTAAAGAACACTTAAGGGATGGCAAGGATGTTTAAGGTTGCTCAAGCCAAGCTGAGATCTTTTGCCTCCTACAAATAACCATCATAATGCCACAGTAAGAAGAAACATGAACATAAAATTATAGAAGCAGTTGGAGTTTATCACCTAAATCCAAGCATCATTTGCTCTCTTCTTATTTATGTATTGTACTCCCAGGCAAGTTGAGAAACTAGTGATCACATAGATTCCACTTACCTTATCTTTAGTATTAAAAAAAAATAACCAAATGTATAAAGGGAAATTCTCTAGTCAGGAATAGTAATCAAGAGATGTCCTTCACAAGTTTTTAAAGACTACATACAGACACCTAATTTCATTCTATTCCATAAAAATAAGTGATAGAAAGTGAACATGAATTTCAAGACCCTTATTAAGCGTAAGCGGGAGTTAGACTTTCAGTATATCCTCTGACAGTCTTGGAATACATTCCTTTTTTTTGTTGTTGTTTTTTGCTTTTTAAAATCTATTCTAAGTAATAGTGGCTTCGACCTAGCTAGTCACATATTAAAATTCATGAATTGATCTTAATAGAACTGCACAGATCCTAGTCAATCTTTAGGGAAGGTCTTTTGTTGAAAAACAAAAAGATTTTTCCACACATAAACAAACACGACTTATTTCCAACAACACAAGGGTGCTCAGATCAGTTGCATAAGAGATATTGAGAAAGCTGTCTGGCAGGCAGCCTTAAGAGGAGAGAAGCTATCTCAATTTTTCTCACTTAATCTTGGCTTCACGTCAGAAGCTGTGCAGCAGTGCAGTAGAATAGAAGCCTAGCAAAAAGCCCTTTGTACGGTGACTGTTGCTATGTCTCGATATCTCTGCGATTTCCCAGGCTGGATTACCTATTGATTTTCCTCCTCCTTTGCTTCCTCAGGCTTACCCGGCTGGACATTGTGTGTGTGTGTTTTGGATTTCTCAAGGATTCTCCCTGACTAACATGGATGTCCCACCATTCCTTGCAGTTGAAGGTTGCTCCTTGGCGCAGTGAGTGAAGAACATGCAGGGACTGCTAATGGGTTTGGGCAGCGTAGACTCGCTCCTCTCTCTGTGACCATGCCGTGATCGTGTCTGAGGGCCATCAGTCTACGTATTCTCATTCTTACCCTACCGGGGAGCCTGACGCTAAAAGGGGGAAGTAGGTGCAGCGCGTGTGTGCATAGAAACACCATGAAGATTATTTCCCCGATTCTAAGTAACCCAGTCTTCAGGTGCACCATTAGACTCCTTCTCTGCTTACTGTGGATTGGATATTCTCAAGGAACCACACATGTATTAAGAT
Organism: Phascolarctos cinereus; assembly: GCF_003287225.1. Classification (NCBI taxonomy): domain Eukaryota; kingdom Metazoa; phylum Chordata; class Mammalia; order Diprotodontia; family Phascolarctidae; genus Phascolarctos; species Phascolarctos cinereus. The sequence goes on along the minus strand of NW_027555958.1, from coordinate 161,410,790 downwards.
TTGGTAAGATTTCCCATCCCTGTTTGTTGTACGTTAGCAAAAGCTCCGCTGTAGCAACCCAATGTAAATACGCATGTTTATTTCTGAAAGGGGGCTCTCCTAGATCTGTTAGATGTCCCCCAGCCTCTGGAGACGTACACTGAACCCGGTCTTCCTCCTCAATCCGGACCCTAACGCCTGAACCCCAGGCAGCAGTATTAAGGGACTGTATATGTATGTGTTGGGGCAGTAATATCTCAAAAATGATGATAATTGTGGGGAAAGTGACTGGCAGCTTTGCCTGCCTGAGCCCCTTAGGTCTCTGTCTGCAGAGCGATCAGCGCTCATGTTGATTCCTTGTACTGGGCGCTTATTTCCACAGCGGTGGAAAGCCGAGTTCTGTTAGTGGCTGATTAGTTAAAATTTGGCAACTAGTTGGTAGGTTCCCACTGTCTGTTTCCCCACGTTCCTCGCTAAGAACTTGGAATGCCCCGGGAAGAATCACATAACACATCGGAAAGAACATTAGGCTATAGGTTTTTCCCTCCCTTTCTTTCTTGGAAACAAAACCTTTGTATTCCTTTATTGAGATTTCAAGTCTCAGGCTTGCTAACAGGGAGGAGCATGATTTAAACAGAAATACTTTAAACGTTGAAAGTTGAGCTTTTGTAATGAATCAGTGTGAACCGCCCCTGTTAAGTGAACTGAGGGGTGTATGTGTGTGTGTATGTTACTTTTTCTTTTTTTTTTTTACTCCCGCATCACCAGCCCACCCCACTCCAATAGCATTTAATAAGGAGAAATAACGTTATAATGCTTGCACCCTAACTCCACATAGGGGCCTCAAAAACAATGGAGAAGTGAATAAAGATTACAGGGAATCCCATGAAATTAGGGCATTCGTCAAATTCACCTTAAAATCTGAATGTGAAACTTTTTAGGTGAAATGCTTGGAGAGAGATGTTTGCTTAGATGAAATGAGGTGTGATCGACGTGCAACAACACTTGAGTGACCTAGGCGGTAGTTGTAGGAGGGAGTAGATCTAGTCCCGGAAAGTTCATCAGGAAGATCTGAGTTTAATATGGAAGAAACAAAGGCATTTGTGTTCCCATAGTTAATCTCCTTTTGATAATTCAGGATGATTTATATCAGAATAAGTATGGAAACAAATGTAATCTGACTGTTTTGAAGAAAAAAAAGCACAGAAAGTTACTCAGATAAATTTATGCTTAGAAAGTGGCTATATGTTTCTTAGAATCTTTAAAAAACAAACATGGATAATAGATTGGCAAAAGTCTGTACCTTTCCCATTAGACATAGAGTGGGGAAAATGCATTTTATAACATCCAAAAGCATCTTTTTTATGAAGCTGAAAAGATTGGCAATTATTTAAAAAGAGTTATTATTGCTCTTGTGTGTTGAATTTCTAAGTGTAGTATATATTTTTTTGCCTCCTTTTTAACATAAAGGTGATGTGTAAGGTACGTCTTAGCAACAACCATCCTTAGGAATGTTTGTTTCTTTTGGCGTGACTAAACAGTCCTATACCACTGCAGGGATGTGTGTGTGCATGTGTGCACTGATGGTGTTCTGTAGCCTTTACTCGTTAGAGCAGACAGGGGAAGCATTCAAAGTCTCGTGTCTTCCAGTTAGTTGTTTGAGTTGTTGCAATTATTTGGAAAATAAATTAAAGCGTGTGTGTGTGTGTGTGTGTGTGTGTGTGCATGCGCGCATGTGTGTGTGTGTGTGTTTAGGGTATGATTGGTGAAGAAGACTTGCAGTGTGCAAACTCAGAAGGTTTAATTACTGCTGCTCTGCTCTTGCAGCACATATTTGCTGAATCATTAGATTGCTACATTCGCTGATCATTTCATATCTTCATATTAAAAAATCTTGGCTATTGTAACAGAATCATGTAGCAGCTGTCCAAACGAGCTGACACTTTAAAATAAAATACATTCTTTGTATACCACACTTATTGAATGCACTAATAAGACTTCACCTCAATACTTTAATACTTTGGTACCTAGAACCAATGGCACAAGGTCTAGATTAACTTACTTCTAAATGGGGATCAAGATCTTTTCCCCATACCCCCAGTGATGAATTGGATTGTCTGTGTTCTTAACTTTTCCCTGTTGTGTGTATCAGTATGGCTTTTCTCAACTTTAACTTGCCAGATAAAGAAGCAACTACTTATATACAAAGTAGAGTTTTGTTCTCTTCTGGGGGAAAATGTGTGTTTAGGAATAAAGAGGATCTACATGTGTGTAAAGATGCTAGCAAGGTTATTTTGAACTTTCTAATTTTTTTTGGGAAAAGTAATAATATCTCAACTCTTCCTTCTGTTTTCTCTCTGATAGTGGCTAAGGAAATGAACTGGAGTTAGGGGTTAGGGAAGGTTGCTTCTTTCACACCCAAACTTCAACCAATGCCTGGGAGCTGCTGAAAGTCCAGCTGCCTCTGTGAGGCTGTCTGCCTGGGTGATAGTGATCCCCCTGCCTAGTCTAAGCCTAGGAGAATGCTGAATTGAGAGATTCTCCCCTTAGAAAGAGGTAGGCAACACGCCAGCCTCCGCTTTTGCTTCTCAGCCAGCAATACTATGGCAACAAGGGAGAGAGCTGAGAGCTGGCAAAGTCCTCCAACCCCCTCATTCCTCCGGTGGAAATTAACCATTACGGATTTGGTATTGTCCTTCCTACTGCTCCCACTATTGTGGTGACTCGACACTGAATCCTCCTTTCATCGTCTGTTACTTCCACACAGTCTTGCTTCTGATGTGTTGAAACCAACAATAACAAAGAGCAGCCACCTGCTCTGAGTATGTCTGCCACTCGATTAATTCTGTCTCCTCCTTCCTTTCTCCTTGCTTTTCCTCCCACACCCTCTTTCAGCACACACACATACACACACACACACACACACACACACACACACATTTTCCTTTAGACAGGGTGAGTGGAGAGCCAGTGGGTAGATGGAGTTCATCATTGTAAAGTCCAGGGGGGTAAAGTAAACTTCTTGCAGCAAGCTTTGGAGAGACAGAATAAAGAATTCCTCACAGATGCCTATCTAACTCATTATGTTTTGGTGCAGAAGGGTAAGGACATGCTTTTCAAGTGGTGACATGGGTCTCTGGACATATGGTGACCTCTTCACTGACATTTCAGCAAATGTGGGGTTACACAGAAACACAGATCCCCAGTGAAGACTCAGTCAGCATGCCAAAGCATTCTCTCAGAAATCAGAAGAGGCTGAAGTCTCCACTTTGTGGATGATATGTTATCAAAGGCATTTATAAGAAATATAAAGCTAGCGGGCTAATGCTTAGTGTGTTCTCTCCCTTCCATCATCTCTCTTTACTTCTCCCTTATCTTGGTTTAAATTAGTCTTTTATTTTTTGTTGTTGTTGAGGGTGTGTGTGTGTGTGTGTGTGTGTGTGTGTGTGTGTGTGTGTGTGTGAATGGATAACTGTATCTCCTCCTGAGGTAACATGCAGTAGACCCAAAAGGTTAGGGGGGTGGGCATAGCCAGCAAGATCAGCTTGACTGACAATTCAGCTGCCTTAGGTCTGTGTGTCTGACTCATACAGGTTCTTCAAAGCAAAAAGCTGCTTTTAGACAGAAGGCTGGTAGATTAAATGAAACAGAAGACATGCTGATGCAGACCATGTACCTCTTTGATGCCCTGAATTACTCTAGAGTCTATTGTTAATTACTTTCTTTTATCCTTCCATAGTTGTCATTGGATACTTTAAAATTTTTATTTTGGAAGTCTATGGGTCAACTATTGTATATTGGTAAAAAGCACTAAATTTGGGTGTAGGGGACCTACTTTTCAATCTGAGCTTTGCTACATGCTGTCAGCTTAGGGAAATCACTTACTTTTTTGTACCTCAGTTGACTTATCTATAAAATGACCTTTAAGATCCCTTCAGCTTGAGATCTATCATTCAATAAAAGGGGCAGTTCTTCTGGGCCTTGGCACTCAGAATATAGTGGGATATAGCCTCTCTCTCTCTCTCTCTCTCTCTCTCTTCTCTCTCTCTCTCTCTCTCTCTCTCTCTCTCTCTCTCTCTCTCCTTGGCTATCATATTATATCATATTATTTTGCTCTCTCTATTTTCTCACTGAGCTCATCCTGCCAAGACACTGCCCTCACGAAGATTCACCACAAAGTCTGGAAAGAGCCATTGATGAAAATAAGAGGAAGCCTCATTTCCCCTGATAGCCTGATGGCCTTCATGGAGGCTTAGCACATTTTGTAAGGACTAGCTTATAAAAATCTGTGATTTATTTCAGATAGAACTATATCTTAAAGTGAGAATACAGACATATCTCCAACAGGGTGTAGGAGCAGTGTGAGCTCCTGCAGGCAGGAATCTCATCTTATCCATCTTTAACTCTCCATCTCCTAACACTGTGCTCTGCATATAATAGACTCTCAATAAAAGTTTCTTTAGTTAAGTTTAATTTTAGTTAAACCAGGAAGTGTACTTATGGGCAAGATATTCAACCAATATTTTCACTAAAATGCTAACATGTCTTCCCAAAGGTCATTTCCCCAGTAGATAAAAGCATTTTAGGCTATTTTTTTCTTGAGCTTCATTCAGTTCATCTGAGTTTTGTTTTTTGGGTTTTTTTTCCAAGTACACCAGTGCAGTAATGATTTTATATTGAAAGGCTCTTCTTCCAAATCTAGGAACAAATCCTACTTTGGCTTAGTTCACAGACAACTTCCTCTATCATGGAATCATGTCTTATTCAGGTCAGCAGACACCATGAAAACAAGTCATCCTGTGTCAAAAGACACCTTGGCTGGGTTATAGAAAACATGCAGCTATCATAATTAGGAGTAGCATCTCTGAGCCATGAATAGAATGGCTAAGTTCAAAAGACCTCTTCTCTTCTCTTCTCTTCTCTCATCCTCTCTTCTTCCCTTTCCTCCTCTCTCTCGTTTGAAAGGAATTTGACTTCCTTTAAGAAGTGAAGTAAGAGGGCCATGTGATGAGTGGTCTGAAATTGTACAATGAGGTAAAGAGACTCCTACAAGGGGTAATGATGGCTATCAAAAGACAAATAAAACGTGAACACAAATATGAAACTGAACTCTGGAAAGGAAATGAATGAAACCTTTTCAAGAAAAGCAAACAAAAAAAATTCTCAGTGTAAATCCTTGCTGTACTTTTTAAAAAGCACACATCAAAGTATAATTGCCCTGTTATGATCTCTCTCAATTGAGATACAGCCCTTTAAGAAAACAGCTTTGAAATATATCTTCTTGCTCTTGAAATAACACACTGATCCCAACACAAACACAATCAAAAACCTTTTCTGGACTTCTGAGGTTCTATTTCAGAAATGGGCAGGGGTTTTTATGTGAGAAAATATTTCTTCAGTGAGGTTTAGTCTTTGAGTTTAATTCCAGTAATCACCATAATGTGCTCATTGGCCCAAATCTCAAATGACTGTCTTTCAATATTTATCCAGCATAAGAAAGTTAATTTGAACTGCTTCCGTAGACAAAGAAGTCAAATGCCATCCATGATTCTGGTCAAAGCGTTGGCTACATGATCTTTTGCTCAGTTACTCACCAATAGTGAAGACATTCAGGCTGTGATATAATTTTTTAATGTCAAATGATCATAGCAGGTTTTCTGTGGAAATACTGCACTTTTGGAGAAACAGTAGGATTTTGCAGTAGGTGTTGCATGTCTAAGTTCTAAGTTTAAATTAGTCTTTGTTTTTTTTTCAAATCTACTTTGCTAATGCAACTCTTATTAAATACTTTTTTTCTAAAAGTTCAATGCCTATTTTTACACATTGAGAAACATCAATTTTCTGTCTTCCTACATACAGCTTACTTAAGTCATTTATATACTGCTCATGTGCTATATGAGGATTTCAGAAGCATTCTTTTCTGAGTTTTTGAAGCAATTTCAGGTATTAAAAAGTGGAGATGTTGGATGCTTTTTGAGGTAGCAAAGGCGTACCTTACCTTCCTTCAACTGTACCCCATTTCTCTAGATGGTGGGAGAACTCAGAATGCATTTTAAACCCTAAATCTATGGATAAAGGGGAAGGTCAAACGCCCCAGGAAGGGAAAGGAGGTGAGAATCATTGATATTGACTGGTCTAGATTAAACACCGAAAAAGAAGATTTCAATTTGATAACGTCATAGCCCTTCCTGTTTTTCTTTGCTGCTTCTGCTGACAATTTTGTAAGGTAATTAAATTGGCTGATTGAAGTCGCAGTGGTCATGGGGCGATAAAGACCATTTGGATTTAATGGAATTTTAAAACAACAGTGCACTGCACACAACTCTTACCGAACAAGAATTTTAATGGCCCATTCAGGGTGCTGACTAAATAGAAAGTCCTTAACAAGTTTAATTGAAAGGGCAAACCAGATTAGCACTCTATAGTCTTTATGACTGAAGATTGGGGAATTAAAATTATCCCTCCAAAAGACTCATTATTGCATTATCAAGATTTAATGTAGGTTAAGTAAGCTTTCTTCATTCTTTCACAATGTACTGTAGACCCAGGTTTAGGACCAAGTTGCTCTGAGGAATTATGTGTAGCCAACTGTCTTAATGAGTGGAATGACAGGTAGATCTTGTTTTAAAAGTCCCACCTCCTCCTCCAGAGGGAGGGCATTTGATTTCCTTTAAAACTGATAGACAATTTATAGAGGGTGTTAAGGGTAAGTATTGCTAATGAATACCTTCTTTTCTGTTCTTGGAGATAACTGCTTTGCTTTTCTTCTTAACATTTAGACATTCATTGCTTTTTTAAAAGAGGGAAGAAAGCTGTACAGAGTAGATGATGTAAGACCTTAACAACTGTTCTGCTTTTGCTGTTTTAATTTCTTCATGGGTATTTGATTTATTTTGTGTAATCTCAGCTTTACACCCCCCCCCAACTTTTGGAACCCCCAAACTGGTATTCAATTTACCAGTATATAATTTAACGAATTTAGTTACATAATTATTTTATATAATTTATATAATCAGATATAATTTGTCAGACATAAAATAGAACATCAATAATTTCTGAAGTAGCTAATAATCAAATTGATTATTATTAGTCCTAGAAGCCAATAAAGAATGAATTGTTCACTGGGGGGGTGGTGGCAGAAATTGTGTAAAAACTCTCCAAGACTTGTAAGGTAAAGGGTGCTAATATGTGATACAAAATGGGTACTTGCCCCTGAGTCAAAATTTTTAAGAAGAAATAGTTAATTTTAAGTGACATATTCCCTACCTAAAGACATTCCTTACCTATATCATATTACCCTCTATGTCCAGTTACCTGTTTCAGAAATCTCATTTTTCATTCTTCCTGGCTAGGAACATTTATGTGGCCCCTCCTAGCAGCCTGGTATCTGGAATCCCATTGGGGAATATTCTCCAGTTTTGCCCTTGAAAATCAGTGTCTCCCCCTCAACCTAAGACTTGTTCCCCAGTGCACAGATCTCTTTTCCTTCTTAGTTAATAATTAGGTAATTGCTAACAAACTAATCCAGTATGCATACAGTAATGGGAGAAAGATAGAGGGACTCAAAAGAGCCTGCCCCCTTCAATTAATGAATGGGCATTTTAACTGTGGTCTTTTAGAAATAATAGCAAAGTCTTGTGTCAGTTGAATTTACTTTGGTTTACTAAACATTCATTAGACACTTATTATGTGTAACACATTTTTGTCTAACCTAAAAGAGTGGCTATTCTGCTAGAAATTTCATACCAGGCTGGACAGGCTAGTGCTCCCTTGATAGGCTTGCAGGGAAGATGTGTTTGTATGCTGGGGCTTTAGCTAAAAGCAGCAGCCCAGAATTCTGAAAATCAATTCTCCAAAGGTGAACAGTTTATTCCCCTTTTATATCATGGATTCAGTCCATTATTTGTTGCCCATTGTACTTACGAAGTTAAATATTAAATCAAAGCATTATTTCCTACATTCAAGAAAACTTAGAGATGTAGCTCATATGATCAAAGAATTAAAGAGTTGGAAGAGAGGCTTTTAGATATCATTTATACCAATCTCTTAATTTTTAAAGATAAACTGAAGTCTAGACATGTTAAGTGACTCACTTCATTTATAAAGTAGTAACATAATCAAGATTCAATTCCAGGACTTTTGAGTCTGAGTATTTTATGCTTTCCACTCTACCACAGTGCCTCTCCAATCGATTATTCACACTCATGCCAAATAAACTTTTTCTCTACCAAAATAGATATTCTGTCTATCTTCCATAGTACCTAGTTTCTTGCACAACAAAGTACAAACTCCTTATCCTGGTAATCAGTGCTGTCCTAAACCAGACACTAAATGACCATTTCCAGTCTCATTACACAATTCCCTTTCTTGCTGTCTTTGTTTTAGGCAAACTAGACTACTCACCGTCTCTTTTCTCTGTGTCCTTTCCTGTTCCTTTGCCTTTGCTCAAGATATCCCTTATGTCTACAAAGGATTTGTTCCCCATAAATCTCCAGTTTTTAAAATTTGCCTTTCCTTCAAGCCTTAACTAAAGTTCCACCTCTCCCACTTCTCTGTGCTTTTGGTAGCACTAACTTTCAGATGTGAAATTATGTTTTGCATTTTCTATTGATTAATTTTGCTTTACTTTATTTCTCTTAAATAACCATTTTGTGTATTAAATTCATATTGTGTTCAATATATATGTCAAAGTGATGGAGTGTTCTTGATTAAAATTCAGTAAAATTGTAAAGGAGTAAAGACCAGGAGTTTTAAAAAAAATTAAAATAATCTTAAATTTAATTTTGTTTTAAAATCTATAAGTACTGACTTTTTTCATCCCCAAACATCTTTTAAAGTATAAGGCCCACATATTTTTCTATAAGATATTACATCGGCAGCATCTGTAGAATTCAGACTTCCAGTTATTTTAGTATTGAACCTTCTGGAAGACCCCTAGTTCATGCCTTTTCACTCATTCTCAAACTCCAGTTTAATCTTGCTCCTGACTGCTGCTTCTGATCTGTCTGCCACCAGGTCCTCCACTCAGTATCCCTGGGAGTTGGTTCCAGTTTTAAATGACTGTCTCACTACTGGACCTTAAACAAATTGTTTTTCCTATAGAAAATAATTGTGCACCAGAGATTGTAAGCTGATTTACAAGTAGGACCTGAATGGAAAATTTAGTTCTAGCCCATCTAGTCCCAAGTCCCCATGGCAAGACTGAAAGGAAAAGTACAAATTCCTTGTAACTGTAAAGAGCTTTATAATTGCAACTATTATTATAGTTATTATTTGATGTTCTAAGGTAGTTTGGGTTCAACAGATAGGCAGAAGCAGCTTTCTGTGCATTTTTCTTTTCTACTACTGACATTTGCCCACTTTCTCAAATGATAAGTTATTATCCTGGAACAATTTGAGTTGAGAGAGTTGAGAAAATATTTTCTAAAGATATTATGAATGAAACATGGAAAACATTTGAAATATACCTATAAAGACACTCAAGTTGCTTTGAGCTAAGAGACAAAAGGGGGCAAAATTATTAAATTCCATTCTGCTTTTTTAAAATGTCAATCTCTTTTAAATTCCATTTGCAAGTGATAGGGATCATCGAAGCCAGTGGTGTCAAACTCAAATAGAAACAGAACCCTCAAGGGTGCATATTGACTTAGAAAATCACAAGTTAACATTATCTATGCAGGCTGTGTTTTTATTTGATTTGTTGAACCTTTCCCAATTACATTTTAATCTGATTCAGGCAGCATTTGGTAGTTTTGCAGGTCTCAGGTCTGACACTCTGATATTCTGATACTCAAACACCATTCCTGGGAACTCATTTATTTATATATAATTTGCAAAATGCACATCAGCATTAAAATTTTTTCTGGTCATTGATGATGACACTAATCATAATCAACAGCTATGTGCTTGAGTTTGGCTAAAAAAACTTTCATTGAATAGTCAATAATAATTTTTAAACCATGTGAAGTCCTTGACATAGGTCTGTAGATAATGTTGGTGAAGACTCTTTGCAATATGTTACTTAGCCTTATGGTGTGCTCAAAGCCTGATAAAAAAAAAAATCCCGTTCTTCATTGATGTATACAAAGCTATAGGATCTAGCACTGTGTTGTTTCTCTTTTCCTTTTCCTCTTCCTATCTCTCTACAATGCCCCAGAAAAAAAAATCATAGAATCCTATAATGTTAGAGCTAGAAGAAACTTAGAGATTATTTAGTCCAAAAGCCTCATTTTACAGATGAGGAAATTGAGGTCTTGAGAAGGGAAGTGACTTGCTCAAGGTCACACATTAAGTAAGTTTTAGGACCAAGATTCAAAAACAGATGCTGACTCCAAAAATCAATCTGTATTTACCATCCCTTTGTCTTCTTGTTTATGATTTTTCCAATTATTTTAAAGCTAGTTTGTCCAGATTGGGACAGAGCTGAATTCATTGAATCTATGTGAAATTTTGTGAAAGGGGACAGTTAGCCATAAAAAATTGTCCATGAATAGGACTTAATAAGAAACCCACTCTCTTACCTCTTTTTAAAGTCTCTTATCTACAAGGGTTACTTAGGTAGTGTTTGCATTGAGGAGGCTCCCATTAAAACACAGCAGAAGGCTTTATTCCTGGACTGTAGCCAGTAGTTTTTGAGCTTCACTCTCCCCTTTTTAATTGGGAATGGATTGCTGTAAAAATGCCCACAGACACCTCAAGTGTTAATTGCCCTGATGATGTGAGGAGCTAATCACTCTTTATCCTCTCCTATAGCCCTTGGAGTGCAGTGTCTCACCTCTTCCTCTGTGTCATGGCCCTTATTGTCTAGAAATGATGCAAACAGAGCCACTTTTACTATTCTTCCTTCAGCCCTAGGGTCTGAATGACTCTGATCAAGTTATTCTTAGTGATTTTTCCTCTTAATCTGTAAAGGGGTTTTGAATCTAGTTTATAGAAAAAAATAAAGAAATCACTGAGAAAATATAAAGAAAACAGTATTTATATAGTAGGAAAAGTATCCAACAAGGCAGATTCAAAAGACTATTTTTCTAGTTTTTAGTAGGGCAACTTCAGACAAGTGACTTTCCCATCCTAATCTGTAAAATGAGGATAATGATGCTTGTATACCATCTCAGAAGGTTATCATAAGATTTAAATAAAACATTTAATGTGCTTTAAATTTTTCTGTGTTATTTAAATATCAGCTATACTATCCTGTTCTGTTTGAAGATTGGCCATAGGGTTGTATGGAATTTGATTCTTCGCTTCTCCCCAGAAGTAGTACCGCTAGCCACTTTGTGACACAGTATGAAGTCTTTCACACCACTAAGTTATCCTTTGGTATATCATAATACCAGGACATGAAACAGGACTCTTGTGTTATGAAGAAGGAGATGAAATTGCTCCAAGTTCTCACCTCATAGGCAGTAACTTCTGAGGGGCTTACTCAATCTTTTATAATAGAAATAATAGATTATGGCTCCTCTTATAGCCTTTCTAGGCTACAGCTTTTGAACATAGACAGCCCCTTATTTTCTTGCTCCTGTTATGGATTGAAAACATTAGTGCTTATGAGAGGTAGTGAGGTGTGGGCAGGCAGGGGAATGAGGACTAAAATGCCAAATGCTGTGCCTTCCAGTGACAAAGAATCCACAGTAGGCAGTGGTACCCTCTGCATTTTGACTCCCTTGGCAAACTCCAGGTACATTGCTTGTCATTCCTATGATCATACCTGATGCTTAATTATTTTCTATTGAAGTTAAGTGTTTGGAAGTTTCAGGAAATTAAATGGAATTTCAAAAACAATTTCCACATATCAATGAACATTTTTAATGGATTAGTCCTCAGGGTGTGGAAGGGGTATGTTTTCCTATACTAGGAAGATGTGTCTCTATATAGCTAAATGTGCATTCAAATACACAAACACACATCTACATGACTATATTAAAAAGAAAAGACAGAGAGCTCTCAATACTCAAAAGCTTCAAAGGATCTGTGATTTCACTGATGAGGGCATTTCTTCTAGTGAAAAGCTTACATCTGTAAGTATTGTATAGTTCATATCCATGTCATCTCACGAGTTTTCCACAAGAATTTTTCCTGTGTTCTAGGGCCCTTTCTCTAGTTCTCTTGACTTTTTGAGGATACCAGTGACATATGTGAGCTATCCATTGTTTATTCCTTGAACTTATCCCACGACTGGCCCGTCACACATTTCTTAGATGACATAAATATTGTCAGTATATTTATAAATTAATTTAAAAATAGGACTCTTTAAGATTGCATAAAATCCTTACAAAATGGTATTTGAGACATTTTAAGGCACACATGCTATGGTCAGAACTGTTTCCAGGTTGTGGCAAATTTGAAGAATTATATGTACATCAATTTCTTCCCTTTTACTCTCACTTTAACCCAGAATGTGGTAGGAGCCAGGTAACTATCAGCTAGACAGTGACTCAAGTTAGCAAAATGAAAGAGCAAGAAGTTAGTTGATACTGAAGGAGGTCTATGGCCATATTGGTGGCATAGCTATTATATGGTAAGACTGATATTTTTATATGACTGTGTTCTTATGGAAACCAATCTCACTACTTCATAATGAAACTACCTGTGGTAAGTCTATGCTACTTTTCACTGTCACTCAGGCAAAGTTATGGGGCTAACTCCTTCCCCCTATTTCACTTATTTTTTCTTGATGTCTATTTTAAAATCTTTTGTGGCATCACTTACTTTTCCTTTCCCATTTGAAGCTATAATCATAATCTCATTTTAATAGTTCCAGCTTGGTGTAGTGGAAAGAGTATTTGAGTTGGAGTCTGCATTCAAGTCCTGATTTTGCTACTTACTAGCTGTGTGACCTTGGGCAAGTCACTCAAACTTAAATTTATCTATAAAATGATTCTGATACTTACACTTCCTATATAAGAAAGCACTCTCTACATTGCAAAGTACTGTGTAAATGTGAGCTATTATTAGTTCACTTGATTTCACTTACATAAAAATTTTGAAAAGGGAGGGTGGAGAGATGGAGAAAGAAAAATAACAAGATTTCTCTGAGCTAGTTTCTTTCTAGGAAATTCACTATCTGAAAGAACAATACTTACTAAACTATAATACAAGTAAGGATCATTAATAAATGCTAAAAGGATTTTTAGAAGGGGACACTAAAACTTTGATTGCTTGAACCCCAGAGCCTAGCTATTCATATTAGCAGACAGTGGCTTAAAGGTAGACATCTATATAATATGCCATTCTATTTATTGATTGGCTCTTGGGAAAATGCCTTCATCTTCAAGTTGTCCATATTAGTATAAGATGGAAAACTGGACACCAGCAATAATAGCAATAGATATTGATGAAGTCCAGTAGGACGCAACCTTTTGAAAACTGCTATATTTTTGGTGCCAGTTTGAATTAGGCATTGTTGGAACAATTCTAGGGTAACCAGTCGGCAATTAAGTCTGGTAGTGCTTTTCTATTATTCCTCCTAACATAAGTCTAGTATCTCTACTGACATCCAAGTTTCCTTTTGTTGGTCTTTGGCAGCTGAAAAAATACTCATTGTTAAAAAAGAATCTGTTTCCCAACTTTACAGAGCTTTTGTAATTGAGAACTAGATTAGACAAGGAAGAGTATGTTCAAGATTGTCATTCAAATGATATCTGAGGGTCCTTATCCATTGGCTGCCTTAAATCTCAGACCTAGAAGTCTCAGAATTCTGATGTCTGCCAATAATTTTTAGATTTTTTTTATTGATGGCTTTTTGTTTTTACATCATCCTCATTTTCAAACACATCCTCCTGCCCCTTTTGTAACAAAGAATTTTTAAAAAGAGAGTGGGTAAAAACAATTCAACAGAACTAACCAGAACATCAACAGAATCTAACAATATGCAATGTTCCACACCCACAGTCCCAAACTTCCATAAAGAAGGAAGGTGAATTTTGTTACCTTTACTTTGGGGGCTAACTTTGGTCATTGTAATCACACAACTTTGATTTTTATTTTATCTTGTGATTTATTCCATCAACATCTTTGTACTCATCATGTATATTGTTTTCCTTCTTCTACCTAGGTCAGTTTTCATCAGTGTATATAAAATTTTCAAAGCTTCTGGCAGTCTGGTAAAGCCTATGGACCCCCTTCTCAGAATAACATTTTTAAATGCATAAAACAAAATGCACAGCACAGGATCATGTAGTTACAATGTATGCAATATCACTATATTTGTATTTATATGTGTACATATACATTTATATGAATATTTGTGCACATATGTATGCATATATTTGTGTATGTGTTTATATACGCACATATATGTACATTATGTGTATACATACACACACACAAATTCACAGACCCCAGATTAAGAACATTCTTTTTCAGTAGGGGCTCTTTCTGTGTGGGGGCACAATTTTAATAAGAAAGTATGGGTTGATATAAGATTTGATGTAATGTGGCTCCAACATTAATTTCATGAAAATATTTACACTAAATCACTTTCACTTAGGTCCAGTTTATTTTTGAAAAATGAGAAAGACCCCAACTGCCATATAAAAATTGTCTTTCATGAACTATCTTCTACTATGGAAAGATCTTGAATAAGCTATAGATTTTAAATAAGGAAGATCTTTTTTGAATATCCATTTAAGAGGGAGCATAAATAAGCACACTGGACCTGAATTTGAGTACTGATTTTGCTATGTAATAGGTATGTAACCTTGGATAAGGCACTTACCATTTTTGAACCTCACTCACCTGTTTAAGAGGAATACTACCCTGTGAAGAGTTATGTTTCTATGATTCCAGATTTCTGATTTTCTCTTTCCAGTAGTGGGTATTCCCACCAATGGATGTCGATCCCTTCCCATTCTGTGCCACTATAGCTCCTATCATTCCATAAACCCTCCAGGATAGGGGAAGGGGATGCATCCGCTCACTCTCTGGTTGGTACTCATCCTAGGGACCTTCTATAGGTAGAGTAATATTCCTAAGATATTACTGCATATCTGATGCTGCATTTCTTTGATATAATCCTTTACATCAATTTTGTGACCAACAATAGCCATCCTTCAATTGAATTCAATCTAACAGAATTTATGAAATCCTACCATGTAGCAGGTAACATCCCAGGTGCTTGGAATGTAAAAGCAAAGATCAAAACTGTCCTTTATCTCAGAAAGCCATGTGACAGTGGATAGAGAATTGGATAGAGCATTGGCTTGAGGATTGGAAAGAACTAGGTTCAAGTACTGTCTCTCATAAAAAATGTATGATCATGGACCAGTCACATAATCTCAAAGTGCTCCCAGGAAACTGTCTAAGTTGTAGAAAGATTGTTGATGGAGGTTGTTCATCAAACCAATGAAATCATCAATTGGGCCTCAATTAGTCTTTGTGTGGAGCTACCTGTAATTTTATTACTCTCTGGTATGAGCTAAGACTCCAGGGCCACTCAGGACTATAAGAATCAGAACCAGATCTATGTTGTTACTACCCCATATAAATTGGACTAATTGGGATTGTTTGGTACAGCTTCCTTCCTGTACTGGTGCTATGCCCAGATGGCATCATCATTTAAGAGGGCTGTCATTTTTGCTACTTCCTAAAACTGCTGGCCAGGACACACAATTTTTTGTCTTCCCGCATTATACCTCTCCTTCCCCTGCCCTCAGGTTCATATTAATTGGGTAGGGAATGAGGCCAAGGGTGTTACTTTCTCTTGTTACCAAGCTCTCCTAACCCAGCCTTTGACTTTTTAAATGTTAATAATGCTATAGAAATAAAATCCTCCAAATAGACCAATTTGAGTCCCTTGTGTCAGAAAGTTTGCAAATAAAAGTCATTATTACCTTTTTTCTCTCTCAACAAGCTCTCTAAGCAAACTGAGGCAATCTGAATAGCAGTGTAACCAGAGTTTGCTTCTTTCAATTGGTAACAATTTAGGAAACAATTTGACAGAAAAAATTTAATGATGGAAATAAACCTTGAAGTTATTGTACTAGGGGAGGTGCTCAGGAGAATGCTCTGTGGCAATTTGGCTTTTAAGTACCGATGGCACTTTTTATTACATTAAAAAGGTTGCTCCTATTGCTTAATATGAATTAAACTCCCAAATGTAATGCACAGTTTGTTTTATTGGAAATAATTCACATACCCAAACAGCAACATTTTGTATATTCTAGAAAGCCAAGCCAAACGTGAGCCTTGCATAGGGAAGAGAAATCCCACTTCAGAGAATTTAGAAGAATGCTTCTCATAATCTGAGCATCTTTTTCATCCCAAATTAATAAAGCAATATTTCCCTTGCTTTTTCTGAAGGGGAAGAAAATCTAAAAAGTTATTAGATAAAATGCAAGTTGGCTTCAGCTTTGCATTATTTACCTGAAGTTAGGACTTGTGTTGTTCTCATCTCATCACCTGAAAGACAATTGTGTTTTTCTCCCCAGTCTTTCACAAATTCCCAGAGTAACTTCAAATATTACATGAATAATTCATCCTACTCATTACACATCACAACACTTAACCAAAGCACCTATCAGAGCTCTCCACCTCAGGGAAGCTAATTTGTGGCATTATTACTGTTCTGATTTTGGTATG
This sequence comes from Phascolarctos cinereus, assembly GCF_003287225.1. Taxonomy (NCBI): domain Eukaryota; kingdom Metazoa; phylum Chordata; class Mammalia; order Diprotodontia; family Phascolarctidae; genus Phascolarctos; species Phascolarctos cinereus. The sequence continues at coordinate 161,394,230 of NW_027555958.1, read as the reverse complement.
TTTAGGAGGTGGGTGATCTAGCTGAAGAAGTCCTTCTATCTCTTTTTATGGTGCTTTTAGAGAAACTCTTCTAGCTTAAAATTGTATCACATGCTCTTAGAGGGGAATATTCCTTCGTTTTCATATTTCTTTTTTCCATTGAGATTTATATTTTTAAAATGATGCTCTTGAATATTAACTCAGCCTTTGCTTGCCAGGGGAAGGCTCGTGAATGTCCACCTTTCTGCTAGAAATCAAAGCAAATGACTTTAGGGTCAAATGTGTTTCCAACTGAATTATTAAACTTTGAAACATGCCATGGAAAACTAATGATGTGAATGTATTTTTAAAGTACATTATGTAGAATAGAATCCCCTAGACCTGTGCATAGAATTCTCTTTATGAATGAGATATGTTTTCGTCCTGTTTTTACTATGTATTTCATAGGATACATATAAGCCAGGGAACTCCGTGTTGTCATTAGACCTCACTTCTCCTTCACTTCTAATTCATTGTGGTAGAAAGACTCTCAGGACAGCTAGGTGGCATAGAGGTTAGAGTGACAGACCTGGAGATAGGGAGACTCGTCTTCCTGAGTTCAAATCTGGTCTCAGACACTTATTACCTGTGCCTTCTTGGGCAAGTCACTTAACCCTATTTGCCTCAGTTTCTCATCTATGAAATGAGCTGGAGAAGAAAATGGCAAACCACTCTAATATTTCTGTCAAAAAAACCTCAAATGGGGTCATGAAGAGTCAGACATGCCTGAAAATGACTGAACAACAAGAAGAAAGACTCTCCTTCCAAATAATGGATAAACTTTTTCGTCCCTTAACACTTAGTAAAAGCAGAAGTGAGAGCCCAGTTTTGGTACGATAATGACTTAACCAGGAAATATCAAATATCTCTACCCTTCTGTTTCTTATCCATTAATTTCAAAGAATACTGAGTTACTAAGTCTTTCAAAGCTGATTTTCTTTACTATTTTACTATAAGAAATGAGGAAGGAGGTGATTTCAGAAAAACCTGAGACTTGTGTGGACTGATTCACAGTGAAGTAAGCAGAACTGGGAGAACAATTTGTATGACAATAGCAATATTGTAAAGAAAATCAACTTTGAAAAACTTAGTAAGTTTGATTGACAGAAGGACCAACCACAATTCCAAAGGACTCATGATGAATCATGCCATCCACCACCAGATAGAGAGCTGATGGATATAGGGTGCAGCATAGATTATCTTCCTTGTTCTGCTCACTTCACTGTGTATCAGCTCATGCAAATCTGCTCAGGTTTTTCTGAAACTTGACCAGAACTGAGTCTTGAGGAGACAAGAAATTCCAAAAGGGGTAAAAAGGGATAGCCAGTACAAAAGCCCAGAAATGGGAAATGAAACATCACATGTACAAAACAGCAATTAGTCCAATATGGACTAATATGAGTCATGGAATCCAGCTAATGTATAAGACTGAAGAGGGAGGTAAAGGCAGGCCATGAAAAACTTCAAATGCCAAAGTTTGTATATTTGATACTGAAGGCAATAGGGAGCTACTGGAATTTATTGAGTGAAGTGATAACTTGGTCATATCTATATTGCAGAAAAACCACCTTATGAAAATTAATCTTAACTCAGAATGAATTAATTTCACTGAACTAGTATAATGATTAGAGGCAGCTCAGGTCTGAAAGCATACCTGAACTTTCTATGTATACCAGAAAAAAAAGTAATGATGTGATTTGGGGAGATTAAGTATATTATACTGAATACTTACTATAAGGAACCAGTGAGTTGTTCAATCAGCCAATCAATCGATTAACCAAATATTTTTTGAAGACTTATGATTCACAGCAGAAAACATTTTGTGTCATTTCTGTGGTGATGAAAAAATTCTTTGAATGATATGAAAGAACTTAAAACTGCTGTGTGGGCAGGCATTCAAAGAAGCATTTGCAAATGCTCATGTATAAAATAAGCTGCTCAAAAAAGTCACACTATGAATCCCATTTTTTGCTGAATATGTCAGGTGCAAATAAAATTCATATATGCTTCAGAATTCTATTGTGTAAAGCAAGGCCATCTCTATGTGTATTATACATATATGTAACATGACCATTTCAATTCTTTTTCTTTTGAAGAAACAAAATATATTAGATTCTCTAAAGAATCTCACACACAGTCTTGTTTATATAACACATTTTGTTTTGAATACTTTTTTTAAAGGTTTAGAAGATAGGGGAATATAGCTCCTTTGACAAATAAGTTGTGACTTCAGGGATGTTGTATCTCTCAATTTTGAAACAGCTCGAAGCTATCAGGCACAGAGATAAAATCTGGCAGTTTGGAGCTCTGATAGGCAGGCTAATTATGGCTTTTGAAGATAAATTAAAAGAAAATCATATTTGGACAGTGTAATGGGAAGTAATGCATTTCTTTTGAATAACCTCTGGTAACAGGATAGAACGGATGGTTCCAGAAGTAATTAAAATGTTTTTGGGGAAACTCTGAAGGTGAGAAATGGAAAATCTTAGGAATACTCTCGGGATGCATGATAGATTTTGTGTTGTGGGTACTCCCTCCATTGATACAGGTCACAACTTCTATATAAATTACAAGATGATATTCAAGAGTGGCTGTGGCTGAGGAATTCATGAACTTATGGCCCACTGGCAATGATTTTTTCTGCACTTAGCTAGTTAGACTAGTTCTTGTATTTCAAACACATACCTTCTTGCTAGATTTCTTCTCAGAATTATTGTACTTCATAGAATCTGTCATATGTTATCATCTTCAATAACTTGGAGTTCATAGTAAACTATGATGAAGTATCAGAATAGGACTATAATGGAAGCTTTTAGACGTAAAGTTAATAATAATAATAATACTAGTTAACATTTATGTAGCACTTTAAGATTTGCAAAGTGTCTTACAGATGTTACTTCATTTTATTTTCAAACGGTTCTGAGAGGTAGGTACTATTATCATCATCATCACTTCCATTTTACAGATGAGGAAACTGACACAAATAGAGATGAAGTGACTTGCCCAAGCTCACTCAACTAGCCCATGTCTGAGGCTGCATTTAAACTCAAGTCTTTTTGATGGAAGGCCTAGTGCTCTACTCACTTCACCACCTAGCTACCTCTGTAAGGGAAGTAGAGAAACAAGCATTTATTAAGCGCCTACTATGTGCCAGCCACTATACTAAGCACTTTACACATATTACAGTATTTAGTTAGTGAAAACAGTACTATCCCTTCTTGTTTTGAGGTGCTGTTTTGCTTGTAAGTAGAAAGTAGAAATTAATATATGTGTTTCTTTGTTAATAAAAATTGTATTTTTGCAGAGAATACAAATCAGTACATTATTTCTCTGTTTTTGTTTTCCATTCATGAAGAAGATTTCTCTGTTGGGTTTAAGCTAAAAACACTCTAAAAACACTTATTGGCAACTACTCAAAGCACAGGCTAACGTACAGGAAGAATTCAGTCACGAGTCTAGAGGTGTGCTGGAACCAGCCAGAACCAGTTTTCAAGTTATTGTTAAATTGTTTAATTTTCAACGTAAGCATTTATACCTTGGAAATTGGAAAACACTAAAAGTCAAGGCTTGGTTTATTGGTTTGTTGATTGTCAAACATACAGAACACAACACTCCTTAGTGTGACCTGAACCAGATTAAAATGCAATTGAGAAATATTTAACAAAAAAATAAAAATATAATTAGATAACATTAAGGTGTGGATTTTTAAGTCAATAAACAGTTTGCAGGGGTCCTTATGTATGGTTTGTTGTTCAGTCATTTAGTCATATCTGACTCTTTGTGACCCCATGGACATTGTCCATATGGTTTTCTTAGGAAAGATACTGGATTGGTTTACCATATCTTTCTCCAACGTATCCCTATTTTGCAGATGAAGAACTGATGCAAATAGGGTTTAAGTGATTTATCCAGGGTCACACAGCTCGTAAGCATCTGAAGCTAGATTTTAATTCAGATCTATCTTCCTGACTCCAGGCCTGGTGCTCAATCCACTGTATTACCTAGCTACCCCTTTATGTATGGTTAATGCCCTACCCCACGTCCATTTCTTTTTTTAGTTTGATACCACTGATATCAGACTTAAGAAAGTGATGTAGAAAATGTTAATATTGCATATTTAATTTAAGAATGTGTCATACATACTTTTTTGGGGGAGAGTTGATTGTTAAACATTTACTAGAACACTCCTGGGCACTACCAGGGGATTATCTTTGTATTGGTATGATTATAAACTGAGGGTAACAAAAGGCTTGAAAATGTTTCCTAAGAAAAACATTGGTACTGTAGAACATTGGTGCTGGCATTAAACCTCCCAATGCTTATCCATATCATTTATTTTTATTCTCAGTTATATGTTGTACTGTTATTTATCATGTATGTGTATCATCTCTTCAGTGAGACTACAAATTCTATAAGAACAGATACTCTTTTTTAATTTTATTTTTTATTTATGGAATAAAAAAAGAATTTCTATAACAGTGCAATTAGACACAAATAGGCATATATATGTAAAATTATTCTCTCTGCACTTCTATTTATCAGTTCTTTCTTTGGATGCAGATAACATCTTTCTTCTTATGTCCTTTATAGTTAATTTGGATATTTGTAATAGTCAAAATAACTTATTTGCCCAAAATCTTTTTTTTAAAACAATATTGCTATTACCATATACAATATTCTCTTGGTTCTTCTCCTTTCACTCTTCATTGTTTCATACGAATCTTTCCATGTTTTTCTAAAATCATTGAGCTCATAATTTCTTATAGTACAGTAATATTCTATCAAAATTATATGCCGCAACTTGTTCAGCCATACCCTAATTGATGGGCATCCTTGCAATTTCCAGTTCTTTGCCACCACAGAGAGTTGCTATAAACAATTTTAGAGCATACAATTTTATTTCCTTTTTCCTTAATTATCTTTGGAAATAGACCAACTAGTGGTATTCCTGGGTCAAAGCATTATAAGTAGTTTAAAAACTCTTTGGGCACCATTTCAGATTGCTCTTCAAAATGGTTAGATCAGTTCACAATTCCACCACCAACAAATTAGTGTCCCAATTTTTACATGTCCCCTCCAACATTTGTCACTTTCCCCTTCTATCATTTTAGCTAATCTGGTAGGTATAAAATTATATCTTAAAGTTGCTTTAATTTGCATTTCTCTAATCAATAATGAATTAGAGTATTTTTTTATGTGACTGTAAGTTATTTTGATTTCTTCTTCAAAAAATTGCCTGTTCATATCCTTTAACCATTTATCAATTGGGGAATGAGTCACATTCTTATAGATTTGACAAAGTTCTTTATATATTTTAGATATGAGACCTTTATCTGAGAAATTGTCTATGAAATTTCCCTGCCTCTGCCCCCAATTTTCTGCATTCCTTCTATGAAACATTTTCAATTTAATGTAATCAAAATGATATATTTTACACCTAACTTTGATCTCTATCTCTTGTTTATTCATAAATTGTTCACCTATCCATAAATCTAAGTAATAAGTTCTGTGTTCTAATTTTATTGTAAAATTCTATTTTTATATCTAGGTCATGTATTCATTTTGATCTTATCTTGGTAAATGGTATAAGACATGCCCAGTTTTTTTCATACTGCTGTCCAGTTTTCCCAACAATTTTTACCAAAACAATGAATTCTTATCCCAAAATTAAGTCTTCACACTTGTCAAATATAAGGTTATTCTATTTATTTGTTGCTGTAAATTGTATATCTACCCCATTCCATTGATCTACCTTTCTATTTCTTAGCCAGTACCAGATGCTCTTTCTTATAACTTTGTGTCTCCCACAGTGCCTAGCAGAGTCCTTTACACATAGTTTACACAACGTTTGTTGATTTGCTTTGACTTAGTAGATGATGAATCAATGGTATGATGTAAAATAAGATGACTTACAAATATGAAAGAAAACAAGAACATATGTATCTCATTTTTTTTTTGCCCTTAAAAACCTGGACCAAAGGAGTTTCAAAAATATTTTGAGCCATAGTAGCAGTAATGGACTAAGCAAAGCCTTCTGAGGTGACCACTTTGAAGGAATCTACTCTTGCTCAATGTATATATATATATTGAAGTTCTCTGACACAGTGAAAAGAGTATTAGATATAAAGCCACAAAGACCTGAGTTCCAATCCCTTCTCAGAGACTTTCTGTGTATGGCCCTGGATAAATCACTTGAGTTCCCTGAGCACCAGTTCCCTTATCTGTAAATGTTGAATAACAATAGTGTCTACTTTACAAGATTGTTGTTAAAAAATTAAGGATTAAATAAGTTAATATATTTAAAACTCTTTGCAAACCTTAAAGCAGAAGCTAGGTGGCATAGTGAATAGATCCATCTACTTGAGTTCAAATCTGGCCTCAAACACTAGCTCTGTGACCCTGGGCAAGTCATTTAACCCTATTTGCTTCAGTATCTTCATCTGTAAAATCAGCTGGAAAAAAAATTGGCAAACCACTGCAGCATCTTTGCCAAGAAAACCCCAAACGGGGTCATGAAGAGTTGAACATGACTGAAACGACTGAACCTTAAAGTACTATCTGTCTATAAACTGTTACAAATCCTGTTATGTTTTTGAAAAGTCAATATTGTTACCTTGTACTCTCAGTATATCAAGGTGCTAACAAACTTAAATTTATGTATTAAAAATAAATATGTGCTATATAAATATTCACCTTGCAGAAGGCCTCTGCTTTATAAAAGAGTTTATATTAAGGTTCCTTTAGTAGTGAATTTCCCTTATATACATATAAAACAAAATTCAAGTTATAAAAATTCATTTAGTCACAACTTTTCGGAACACTTCTATTATAGAAAATGAGATTTGCCTGGATCTAAGCCTTTGTTTTATATTTGTTTCAATAACCACCACAAAAATACATGGGTGTGTCAAGTTTTTTTAAAAGTTATTTAATGGTTAAGACTTCCCCTGCCCCCAAAAAATAGGTATAAGTATCCCTACCATTAAATAAAATAAAAAGCTGAAACCAACTTCAATTTTGGACAACACTGAACTCTTTGTGACAACAACAAAGTGGTGTGTGTGTGTGTGTGTGTGTGTGTGTGTGTGTGTGTGTGTAAGCTTACTAGGTATAACACCCTGGGCAAGTCACTTAATCTGTCTGAATTAGTTCAGTCATTTGCAAAATGTGGAAAATAATAGCACTTACCTCCTAGGATTGTTGTGGGGATCAAATAAGATAATGTTTATAAAGCATTTGGCATTTACTAAGAATTGAATAAATGATTGTTCCCTTTTCTTCACCTCTATTTTGTTGTTAAGTCCTATTGTTTTTACCTTAATAACATCTCTTATCTAGGCCTTTTCTCTCTGATCCTGCCAGTATCCTGATCCAGGTTCTGATCATCTCATGCCTGGACTGCTGTAAAAGCCTTCTGATTGTAATAACTCTTCTTCCTAGCTTCCCTGCCTTCCTTCAAGACCCACTTAAAATCTTATCTTCTATAGAAAGGCCTTCCCAACTACTCTGAGGTCTTATAGTTATTTTAATTTAGTTAATTTATTAATAATAATAATAATAATAATTGTTATTATCCTAAGCAAGTCACCTAACCTCTCTGAGTCTCAGTTTCTGCTTATGACAGGTTTGCATTTGATACCCTGAAAGGTCCCTTTCACCAACAAATATTTTTGTCGTTTTTGCATACTTTGACAATAGGCAGGTGAAGCAATCAATTAATAATTATTATTATATATTAATTATTAAACTAATTTAATTATTTCCTACTTATTTTGTATATGTGGTTTTACATATTTTTTCCCCTTGTCCCCCACATTAGATTGTGAGTTGCTTGACTTTTTGCCTTTTTTTATCCCCAGCTCTTAGCACAGTGCCTGGCACATAGTAGACACTTAATGTTTACTAAGTGACTGAATGACTAGTTGGTCTCCCTGCCTCTTCTATTTAGCCATGAAACTGTTTTTCTTTTTCTTTTTTCTATTTTCTTTTCTTTTTAAAAAATATATTCTTATTTCATTAAATATTTCCAAATTATATGTAAGAATATTAGCATTCATTTTTAAATATAATTTTGAGTTCTAAATCGTCTCCTTCCTTCCCATCCCTCCCTCACCTCTTGAGAAGGCAAGCAACATACTATCATTATGCATGTGAAGTCATGTAAAACGTGAAATTGATTTTATTAAAGCACAGGTCTGACCATTTCACTCTATGCCACACATCCAGCTTGATAAACTCGAGTGGTAAACTCCCTATCACCTCCAGGTCAAATATAAAATCCTGTTTGACATCCAAAGCCCTTTATAATCTGCCCCCTTCCAACTTTTCCAGTCTTCTTATGCTTAACTCTACCCCCCCACTCCAGACTCTCCTCTATGTGCTCACCCCACCCCACTGCATGACACTGGCCTCCTTTCTGTTCCTAGGACAGGATATGCTTCCTAACTCTGGACATCTCCACTGGCTGTCTCCCACGTATACAATTCTCTTCCTCCTCATCTCTTTCTGATGTACTCCTTGGCTTTCTTCAAAACTTAGCTAAAACCTCACTTTCTACAAGAAGCCCTTCTTAACCCTCTCCCACCTCCATGAAATGCCTTTCTGTATTGATTGTTTCCAATTTATCTTGTAAATATCTTGTTCTTTGTATTTATCTCCCTCATTAGACTATAAGCTCATTGAATTCAGGTACGGGACTGGTTTTTTTTATTTCACTTTTCTTTGTGTCCCTAGTACTTAGCATAGTGCCTGGCACAGGGCAGGTGCTTAATAAATCCTTGTTGACTATTTAACTGATTCTGTCTCTGATTAAGGTTCATGTCCCAACCTTCCTTCCAAAATACCATTTATAAATATCAGATCTGATTATTGAAGAGATCAGTTGATATAAGCCCTTTTTTGTTATTTATTGTGCTCAAAGCCTTAGCACTTTTAGCTTCATAAAATATCAATGATGCATTGAAATAGTATTCCAAAATTCTTAATTCAGAATATCTTTAGACACGATTCATGCTTTGAGTCAGTGGATCTTTATGATCTACCTCCACAGTCTTGATATATTACCAAGTTCCATGGCAGATTGAGCACCGAATTTAGAGGCAGAAAGGCTGACTTTGAATTTGAATCTTGCTTCAGACACTTTCTAGATATGTGATCCTAAGCAAGTTACCTAACCTCTCTGGGTCTCAGTTTCTGCTTATGACAGGTTTGCATTTGGTAGCCTCTAAGGTCCCTTTCACCAACAAATATTTTTGTCATTTTTGCACACTTTTACAATAGGCAGGTGAAGTAATCAATTAACTAAGCATTGCTAATGAACCTACTACATGCCAGGCACTGTTATAGGCTCTGAGAATACCAAGACAAAAATAAAATAATGCTCCTGAGGAGTTTACATTCTATAAAGGTAAAACATATGTAAAGATAACAAACTGGCATAATAATACTATACAAAGTACCTGACTATAAAATAATGACTGGTTTTAATATTAAAATAACTATGTCAGTCCTTATAGAACCACATGATTACTGTTCTTTGAAGTCATCACCTTGAAAGGCTAAACACTCTCCTAATAATATTACCATCATTCAAAACATTTAATTAGTTCTTTTTTTTAGAATTGCCTTTAGATGATGCTAGTAAAAAAACCCTATTGTTAAAAAATGGACATAGGAATGCTTTATATGTTTTACTCTGTCACTATTCTTAATATTATTCATCGTCAGCTGTGAGATCAGAGGCCTGAGTGGGGTGGGAAGAAGGGATCATTACTACTGGGAAGACTTTCTGGAGAAGATGGCATTTGAGTTGGGCTTTATAGGATAGGTAGAAATTTCACAAAGAGGGAGACAGAAAACATTCCTGGTATAGGAAACATCCTGAACTGCAAAGTCACTGAGCTAGGAAGGTTCAATGTGAGTTCAAGGAAAAAGAATGATCTAGCTTGGCTGGCCCATAAATTGTTTGGAGAGGATCAATATGATAAAAAGATAGAGGATGATGTCCAGTTGAAATGGGATTTAAATGGCAAGCAGATGAGTTTTATTTTGCTCATAGGTGACAAGGAACCATTGAATGTTTTTTAGCACAGGTGTGACATGAACAGGTCTATGCCTAAAATTATTCTGGGAAAAGTGTGAAGGATGGATTGGGATCATCATAGTGGGGAATGAGGCAGTAGAAGGGTAGTTGATAAGCAGCAAGAATCCAGGTGAAGTTGGAAACATGAATTTATTGTATTGGGTAAATATCATTGCTTTCTACAGTGATGCTCTGTAGCCCAGGAACAGAAGAAGAGATATAGGAAGTTGCATTCACAGGTCAGGAAGAGCAAAAGGTGAGGGAAGCAAGAAAATCTAGAGTAATAACTGGAGAAAAATTAAAGTGGCCTCCATGAAGTATCCTCCTTATCTGTGTTTTTAGTCATATTTTGAATTTTAGACTTCAGATTCAGTAACTGAGGAGAACTTTCTCTAACCCAAGTGTCCTTGGGTCTTTCATAGACCTTGATGATAAGGAAGAGTAATGATATTATCTTTTTGCATTTTAATACCAGTGTCTTAAAATTCTTATGAAAGAATGTGATCTACCTATTTGAGTTTGTACAAATATATCTGGATGCAATGGTGAAATATTTCCAAAGGCTCTTAGATATAGAGTTAGAAGGCACCATAAAGATTATGTCTTCCAACCTTCTCATTGCATTGATGATGAAACTGAGGCACAGAGAGGTTAAATACTGCACAGGCATTAAATGACAGAGTCAGGATTTGAACACATCATCTACTTTGATTCTATAATTTTTCCGCTACACCATGATGCATTTCATTTGCTGCATAGGAATATATTTTGATGTAATCTATAAATATAAAATTAAAAACCTCTGAAGAGGCATAACAGTTGAAATATAACAAGAACAAGTTAAACTTCAAGACAAAATGAATCTACTTTCATGAATTAGTAGTACTAGTCTCTCTTGAGATATTTAGGAGTTTTTTAGTCTGGAAGCTAGGGTCTTGTAGATTATCCAGAAACATTTTTAACTACTAATAAAATTTTTGAAGAAAAGGAATTTTCTACCTGAGGCAAACTGAGTTCCTGGGGATGGTGCCTCTGTTTGATGATGACTGTTGTGTTTGGGATTCAAAAAGTATGAATATAGCAGAAATGTTTCTGTCACCAGCTGGTGGCCAACACAAAAGTTCAAAGATGACTGATGGAATAAATACTGCAGCATGTGGAAATCAGTGAATGAAGAGACTTGTCACTAAGGAAACATGAAAGATTACTTGCAAGTTGTCAAAGTGGAAATGAAGGAGGTTAAAAATATTAACAAAATAGCAACCTTGCTATGCTAAACTAACTTAAAAAAGAGTACTTGAAAAACAATAGAGAACAGCCAAGACGAGATTGGCTAGATAGAAACTCAACAGGACTATGGAAAAGACACAGCAGGAACTAATTCTCATTTGACAAGAGTCGATATGTGTCAACAAAGACTGGATGAAAGTGCTGGGTGTTATGAAGAAGTGATGGGAGTTGTAGTTCAGTCTCTTTGTATCATTCGATAATTAAGATAAATCCTGACAGAACATTAAGTCTTCATTTCTTCACCCAGTGGTTTGTAGCCATAAGAACCCTGTGACAAATGCCTGTCCCCGTCAATCTGATTGATCAACCAGTTCAAAGATCAGTCAACTTCGAAGGAAAATCATTTGAGAAAGATTATTATGCCCAGTTGGAACTAATTAGATAGATAACCTGAAAGCTGGTTGTATTTATTTCTGCAAATACAGAGGTTCTTAACCATTTTTTGTGTGTATCCTAGATCCCTTCTCAGAATAATGCATTTATAATAGAAGGAAATGTTAAATTTAAGTTAGAAGGTAATAAAAATTAAGATTTTTTTCCTATTCAGGTTCAAATATATTTATAGATTCTTTGACTCATTCCTGGTCTAAATAATTTATTTAAAAACAAAATTCATGTTAGTCCTTAAAGGTTAAGGATCAGATATCAACTTAAAGATAAGAAAAAATAGATACTGAAATTTACCAATCTCCTTTGGTTAAGATTAAGAGGGATGGGTTTTGCAGAAGATCTGAGATTGGATTATTTGGAGGTTACTTGCTTAGGGTACTTTGGGGACATAAGTATCATGAACTGGAAAGATATTATCTGTGTTAAGCTATTTTAAAAATATTTTGTATTATGGACTTAGGTAATATTAACGTTTTATACATAAAGAACAGAAAAAGAACTTTGTATATCAAACTGTATCCTTTCATTATATAAAATTTTAAAATGCGCATCAAATTTAACAAAAGTGCCCTGTTTGTGTCCACTTCTGCATTTGTTTATCTTTTCTGTTATTTTTAATATTTCATTGATGCTATCTTCTTCCCTTTTTTTGCATCATTATCACTACTCAGCCATCACCTCTCCCCAAAATAGAAGCCCTCTCTTATAATAAATAAGTCTAGTTAAGCAAAAGAAATTCCCCCAATAACCTTGTCTCATTCTGCACCTTCCCACTATATGGGAAGCATGCTTCACTCTCTTCAGTCTTCTAAAGTCATGATTGATTATTGCATTGATTAGAATTCTGAAGTCTTATTATCGTTTATGTTATTGTAGTTGTTTTTAAAAATTGTTTTAGTTTTTCACACTTTACTCTTTATCCATTCCTATAGTTCTTCCCAGGTTTCCCTAATATCTCCCCTCTGTAATTTTTTATTGTATAATCTCATTCGTATATCATAATTTGTTCAGCCATTCCCCAGTAAATGGGTACCTATATTGTTTCTGGTTTTTTGAAAGCCAGAATGAAAAATGACAAACAAGTGAAAAGTGATGTTATGAATGTTTTTGTACTTATGAGTCTTTTCCCTCTCTTTTTGACCTCACTGGGGGTATATGCCTAATCATAGCTGTATTGCTGAGTTAAGAGATATGCACAGTTTGTTGAGTTTTAAAGACAGTTTCTTGCAGATTTCATAATTTTTCTCACATAATGAAAGTAAAAGTGGCCTCTATAACCATATATTAGAGGACCCTTGGAACTTATCTTGGCTTATTTTCTTTTGTATTGAGGAGCATGTGGGAGAGGGGACAGAGCTGTAATTAATGCTTGAGGTTGTTCTGTGAATTGAGCTTTTCCCAGGGCACCAACGTGGGGTGGAATGTACCTTCTCTTTGAAAGGCCACATATCCAATTCATGGGATAACAATATCTTTATTCCACCTCCTGGACCTCTAAGAATACAAAGTGCCACCATCTCCTGCCCTGACTGCAGGATTCTGTCTGCCAAAGGAGCCTGACTACCCAACCACCCCTTCCTCCACCCTGCCGATTCCATTGTGGACAAGGATTAAACTCTTTAAACCAAACAGGTTGTGCCTTATTCTCTTGTACTGCACCCAAATTGGGGTAAGCTCTATGCCCAGTCTTCTGTAGCCTTTGACTTCCAGTGACTGTACAAACTCCTGTCAACAACTCAGAAATTGAATTTGAGCAGGTGCAGTTAGGGCTAGGTGCAGAAGCCACAGCCTTGGAATTATCCTAACTACTTCACCCTACCTCACCTCTTCCCCCACCACATATCTAATAAGTCAACAAATTGCCAAGTCTAATAGATTGTGCCTCTACAGCTCTCATAGCTGTCCCGTTTTCTCCACTAACACATCCACCACTCTAGTTTGTGTCCATTATCACCTCTCACCTCTACTATTACAATCTCTCAATTGCTCTCCTTGCACCTAGTTTCTCTCCTTTTTAATCCACACCCACATAGAGCTGCCAAAATGATATCCCTAAAGCACAGGTGTGATTATGTCATTACCCTCCTCAAAAAACAAAACAAAAGAAAACAAAACCCCTAGAACTTCCCTCTTTTGTCTGTGGGATAAAATTCAAGCCACTCTGTTTAGAATTTATAATCTTTTACAATCTGACTCTAGCTTACCTTTCTTGGCTTATTGTACATTGATCCCTTTCATATACTCCATATTCTGCTCAAATGCTATTTTTAATGAAGGATGTTCCACCTCCTCCCTTTGTGCCTTTGCATAGTATGTGCCTATGCCTGGAATGTACAACCCTTCTCATTTTTACCATTTTGTATCCCCAGCATCCTTGAAGACTCAACTAAAGTACCTCTTTTTACAAAAGTCTTTTCTGATCTCAGTTGTTAGTGTTGTATCCCCTCTGATTTTATCTTATGTTTACATTGTATATCTTTTCTACTTGTGATAATAATAATAATAATAATAGCTAACATTTACATAGTACTTACTATGTGCCTGGCACTGTGCTGAGTACTTTACAATTATTATCTCATTTGATCCTCACACCAATCCTGGGAGGTAGGTGCTATTATTATTCCCATTTTACATATGAGGAAACTGAGGCAAATAGAGGTTGTGACCTACCCAGGATCATATACTTAATAAGTATCTGAGGCCGGAATTGAACTTAGGCCTCCCTGACTCCAGGCCCAGTGCCTCTATCCATTGAACCACTTAGCTGCTCCCATGCACATATTTAAAAAATGTATATCTTGCTTCATTCATAGAATGTAAACTCCTTGAAAGCAGGGAGAGTTTTGGCTTTGGCTTTGTAGGCCCTGTACTTTGACTTTTTCTTGGCATAGTGTAGTAGCTACTTAATATGGTTGGTGGCTGATCATGTCCCTTCATGGTGTGTTGCTTTATTTCCATTATGTTATAGACTAAATCACATATCAAGTTTCTATTGACTTGCCTTAAAAAAGAAAAGAAAAAAAAGCATCTGCAAAATGAAGAGAACAATTCAAGAAAAGGATCCTAGAATGAACAGATGCAAAAACACTTAAGAAACAAATGTCACTATTAGGATGATTATTTGTGGAGATGATGTATGTATACATATACATGTGCATGTAACATAACGTTTGTTTTTCTAGAAGACAGCCAAGAAAATTCTTCTAAATATGGCAAATACCTATGTCTAAGTTAGAGGATCTAATGTAGATTTAGAGAAGGGAAGAAAATAATTTAGAAAATCGATAGTAAATATAGTGATCTAAAGAGAATAAAACAAATATACGAAAAGCAATTGTGATCCCACTGGGAGGTTGGTTATCAGGTCCAAAAAGTAGATATAGTTTTCCTGTGCATGGATTTTGGTCAAGTAAATATATACTGTTCACTCTCTTATCAACAAGGTTCTTTGGTGGGACAAAAGATGATGCTTTGCAGAATAAGAAAAATGACTTACAGCTCAAGTACACAGTATTTCAAAAACCTTTGATGATGGAAAACTCCTGTATACTCCCCATATAATAATATCCATGGACAGAATACTCAAAAAATAAAATCAGAAATTCAAAGGCAGCATGGCCTAAAGCCTTGGACTTGGAATCAGGAAGAAAGGGGTTCAAATTGTATCTAAGATATTTATTATCTGTGTGACCCTGAGTAAGTTATTTAACTTCTCTCTCAGTTTCAATTTCCTCATCTGTTAAAATGGAATAATAATATTGCTTATCTCATGGGGTTCTTGTAAGGAATATATGGTATATTGCATGCAATGCACGATGCAAATATCATTAAGTATCAAAATGTAATTGTGTTCTGCATATTTTAACATCTGGTTTTGACTACTTAATTTTATGTTTATTTAAATATAATTTGAAAAATATTTTATGTATATTTAAAGTAGGAGAGACAGTGGTAAAATACTACTCACTTTAGAAAATCCTCTGGACACCATTGTATTTTGATTTCATTTGGAATATATGCATGATTCAATTTCCAAAAGCCTTCCAAAGATGATATGAATTGTTACCTTGATGGCATTTAGGTACATGACGTCATGCTTTTTTTTTCTCAAAAGGAATTCATTCTCTTCCTTGAGATATGTGAAAAAGATTGTCTCTCACAGAAAATCTATGTCTTCAGAATAAAAATTATCTCTTTGGCCTGCATGGTTAATGATAATACAACAAAAATAAATGTTACTGAATTGCAAAATGTGAAAGTGATGCCTTAGGAATTAAGTATCTGAATAAATTTATTGATTTTTGTAAGATTTTCATGATTTTTAAAATCCTTCCTATCTGTGAATTTCAGATGTTTTTGTTCCTCACATTAAAAAATGAAATATCTGTGTATTACATAGAACAGGCTCATAGAATGCCTTGTTGCTGTAAACACATTCTTTCCGATGTGGTATTGAAATCTCTCCTAAGTAGTAATAACAACTTTACTGCTGTCTGCTGATTCTACTAACATAAAGGGATATAAAATATTATTGTTTCAGGAGCGAAGAGCAGGAGAGAAAGAGAGTTTGATTATGTGACATTATCAAGTTCTTGGTAGTTAAGAAATATTTCTGTGTATGCCACTGCAAAAGAACCATTGAACAATGGCGAATTAATTCAGCACCCTTATCACTGTCTTATTGAGAGAATACCTTTATTCAAATAGACTGTGTGTCTCTGTAATGACAGTTACACTAATTCACGTAGGACAGTTAGGTTAAGTCGCAAAAGAAAAACAAAATCTCTACATAATATGCTTTTATCAATAATATTCTGATGAGTTAACCACATTTAAAGAGTTGAAAAGTCATTCCTCCTCGAGCATGGTACATTTTACGTTTGCCATAGACAAGGCATGCTTCCTTCTAACCCCCACCAGATACGCAAATTAAAATACTGAAGTTAGATTGGCAGTGCTATTGTTACCTCGACTTCTTTCAAAGGGAATGGGATGTTTCTAGAAATCTAACTCATAAAGACTTTTTAAAAAGTTAAATCTTTAAAATGAAGTGTAGGTGTTATTTTTGTTTTTGTATTACAATCATTTTTGGATGCTCTTAAAATCAGGAAGACATGGGTTCAAATCCTGCTTCTGATATGTGCTAGCTATACAATCCTGGGCAAGTCACTTAACCTCTCAATGCCCTCAGAAATGCTCTAAGGCTACACATTTCAGGAAAAGTGCTGGCCTGCATTAATAGATTGAGTTTTCTTCCCTGGGAATTTCCTATGCCAGTGATATCACCAGATCTGGTCCCTGTCTCGATAAGTTACCCAAGAGGTGTGAACCTACATTGATAGAGATTCCTCACTGTGATTTCCCCTATCCCAAAGCTTAAAAATAAATAAATAAATGAAAACAAACATTGCATTAGCTTTTTTGGCAGGTATAACCCTGTGTCGATTCACAATTTATCATGTAGACACAAATAGATTAAATTCCTTGGTCTTTTTTTACCTGAACTGGTATTTCTTCATTTCAACACCTGTTTTGTTTGGATTTATGAATTTTAAGAAGGAAAATTTAGGTACTTATCTTTCAAAAATGGCCATTTTTAGATTGGCAGAACTCAGCAAATGTCTGAAGCAGGGCGTCCAGTGCTTCTAGCAATTCCTTAAGATTCAAGGTATTTTCAGGGCAATGCAGCCTGAAAAGACAGAAGCACATCTTATTATTCCCAGTTGTACACTTTTGTACTTGATGATCATGACAACTTGAAAAGCCTTAGGCACTGGATAATACCAGTCGGGAGAGAGAACATGGCCCAGGGCAAAGAGTACCAGACTGAAGAGTCAAAACTCTAGGATTTGAGTCTTAACTCTGCCTCTGTATCTGTGGCTAAGTTGCTTAGTCTCTCCGAGGCCCACATTCACCATTTGCAAAATGGATCCGATAATTGTTTTGAGTAAAGTGCTTTGTAAACTGTAGAGAGCTATATAAATATAAACGATTATTATTATTCATTATGCACAAAAGCAGCAGGGGAGTTCCACCTCAGTACCCTTTGCAATTCTTAACCTCCACCATAATGTTCCAGTTTAGACTTATGCTATACTCTCTACATTCATGTAAAAGGGCAAAAAGGAAGTGAAGGGGAAAAGGAAAAAAAACAAAACAAAACACTAGCCACCAAGGCCTTTGCCCATTCCTATATATGGTCCAATATACATCCTATCTAGATGTGTTCTTCTGCCACTTCTATTCTTCTAGAACAACTTTATGACTTTTCCTTTAACCCTTGGGAACCCTAATTTGGGTCTTGACCTGAGTTGGAGACCCAATTTACTATGATAACATGATTCTTTTTCTGATATCTTTTTTCTTGAAGACTGAAAAACTGACCTATCTCCAAACTGTTTTACCTGGCTCCTAGATTAAAAGAAAAAATTTCTTGAGTTAAGATATTTTAAAATATATTATTTTGATTCTATGAATCCAAATTTCCAGGTGTACCAAGGATATATTAAATATTTTAAAGTGCTTTAGCTAGATTAATTCAAGAAAATCAAGCATAATCAGAATAATCACTTGAGCAACTTCAAGAAGAGAAACCACATTGTCATTTATGTCAGAAAAATTGAGGGACTAATTTGTTAACTTCTCCTGAACCCAGGATTTAACATGTAATTTAATTATTGCTAGGTGACTTTTCTGCTATTGGGCACAATTTGTGTGTTTTTGTGCCAACAGTTTGTATTTTTTTCAAGGTTAAATTGGGTTATGGCATGTCTACCTCAGAACTCAGCTAGTGAAGAATCATAGGCATTTGCCCTGCGTTTATTAAGGGAGTAGTATAACCCTTCTCACATGTCAGTACTTTTATGGATGTGAGATTTCATTGGTGTGGGCATTGCTTTCCATGGTATAGAATGTGACCCATTTATACCTACTCATTCTGCTCCATTCATGTTCATGATCTCCCATAGATTTCACCCTAGAGTCTACCAGATATGAGAGAGATCTTCAAGGTTGTTTTAAAAAATATTCAAATATCAGTGAAGCACATGGATAGTCTAAATCTCACTCTTGTTGTGTGACCAATTTACTTTCTTTCCTTGTCAGTCTCTTTAATGATATGAGGAGGCAGTTTTGGTGTAGCAGAAAAAGCACAAGCTCTGGAATTAGAAAACCTAAATTCAAATCTTACCTCTAACAACCTACTACTCATATGACTTCGGGCATTTAGCTTCCCTGGGCCTGCAGTTTCCTCATTTATAAAATAAAAGGATTAGACTAAATGACTTCTGAGTGTTCCCCCAGCTCTAGATCTGTGATCCCATGGAGTATACTGCATCTGAGATGGTCTGCCCTAATGGAAGCTCACTACACAATAAAATCACATAATAAAGGACTTTCATGGCAGTAGATACTATAAGATGATAGATCAGATTTTGCTATAAATGTGCACATTTTAGTAGATCCAGGGTTTGTTCAGTATGCAAGGATTTTTAAGGATGAGTGGTTAACAACCATAGTGTTAAGCAACACAGAAATTCTTTGAGATTTTGACGTATTTTAGATAATACAGGCTCTCTAAATTCTTACATTAAAATGCATTTTTTTAAAATTTTTGAAAAAAAGAAACTCATTCTCGATTTAAGTCAAATACTTGATGGAATCCTTTAGTTCTAACAGACCTGTGTTCTACAATATTTTGAATCACGTAAGCCTGTGCTAAGATACCCTGCCTTAGACTCAGGAGCATCTGAATATAAAGTCAATGAACATTCCAATGGAAAATTCTTCAATTTTTTAAAATCTTAATTAAATATGGAGTATTAAGCATTGTGTTATCCATAGCTTACTAGTCTAATGACCAGAATCTCCAAGAAACTTATAATGAAGTCACTTTGTGGGTTATGCCACACTATCTATTTGTGACTTAAATAATTATAACTGTGCTTTAATGTACAGTGGCTTAAGGTTTGAAAAGCATTTTATATGGACTTCATTTGAACTTTAAAACATCTGTGAAATCATATATTATTATTCCCTTTTTACAGGAAACTCAAGCTCAGAGAGATTATACTCATAATCACAGAGGTAGTAAGCATCAAAGACAGGATCTCAACCTAGCTCTTCCTGACTCCAATCCTGTGGTACCATGCTCCTTCTCAAAAAGCAAGCATTTGTGTACATAGCAGGCTGCATATAGGTTTTAATATTTTGTCTGCTTTGTGTAATCATTCAAAAAATAAAACAATTTAATATTTGGAAAAATAGAGATTCTAATCTCAAGGGACTGAAAATCTATTTATTTAGTCTCTTTGAAGAACAACATGACAACTTAATCCCTTTTGCTATTATTATTTGTAAAGCAATGAAAGATATTGAACAAGGTGGAGCAACCCAATTTTCACATAAATAAGGTTAGGTAAGCAAAGTAATTATAGGAAGAATCAGAATATAAATGTTTTATCCCATTTAATTTTAATAGTATTTCAGGTTCATTTATGCAGATATTTAAAGGATATCTGATTATTTTTTGTATATGAAATATGACCATATTAAAATACTCATTATATTTTTATACATTAGATATGTAATCTGTTGTGTATTATGATATATAATAATTATATTATACATATTTATATATAGTAGAAATCATTTTTAAAGTGTTATTTATTGATGGGATTGTTGTTGTTGTTGTTCAGCTTTTTCAGTCATGTCTAATTCTTTGTTTTCTTGGCAAAGATACTGGAGTGGTTTGCCATTTCCTTCTCCAGCTCATTTTACAGATGAGCAGCTGAGGCAACCAAATGTTAAGTGACTTGTCCAGGGTCACATCGCCAGTAAGTGTTTCAGGCCAGATTTAAATGCAGGAAGATGAGTCTTTTTGACTTCAGGCCTGCTCTCTATCCACTGTGCTTTCTAACTGCTCAAAGAATTTATAAGTACATTTTAGATAGTCATTGCCTACAGTTGCTAATAGGAGTTTCCATAAAAAAATTACTTCACTTTGTAAGTTTTAATTTTCTTAGTAAGTAAACAATATATTTGTTTTTTTTTTAAAGCTTCTAAAAGATAGCCAAGATGAAAATCTCCAAATTGGGGGAGGAGGGAGGGAGGAGAAGAGTAAGTGGTTAATAGCTTGAGAAAGGCACACTTATCAACATAATGGTAAAATTAGCACATGAGTACATTGTACTTACTAATGCATCAAATTTGGGAGGCTTGGCCCTGGGTTCTTGAATATTATGCCACTACAAGTGCTGGCAAGTCCTTCCAAGAGGAAAACTCTGAGTATGATTCTGGCAAAATATTACACGTCTGTCATTCAGAAGACCATCACAGGTGAGCTCCGAGATACCCTTCACCAGAAGACTGACTACTGAAAAAGAATTATATAGAGTGCAGCAATTCACAAAGACAATCTACTAAGGCATAGGGGGATTTGGATCAGCATGGATGGAAGCAGTAACTACCCTCCTAAACTCACACAACTCTGAACTATTGAAATAAGAGCCCCATCAATCTGTTAGAAAACCTCACCACACAGACCATATCTTTGTGCACCACTGTATGGCTAATCTGTTCATCTTGACCATTTTAGTGATGAATGCTTTACATTTCATGCTATAGTTGACATTGGTGATCAGTACAAATCTTGAAGACAGCTGAAAGGAATATATCAGCTGGGCCACAGTATAGTTTACCAACAGCCTCCAACCTAAAACTCATGTTACAGCCCATGAAACAGAGAGAAAAATATTGCTCTTGATATTCAAATACTCATAGATTTCTTAATGTGAAAAAATAATGATTTTCATACTTTCATAATGATTTTTAATCATAGCTTGTATAATGCCTGTTGCTAAGTTAAATTCCCTTCTAAAATACCTATAGGTAGTTATTCCAGTAGAAATTTGATATATGGATAATTTGTTTGTGGAAAAGCAGTATAAGGGACTCAAAAGGCCTGTATTCACATACTATCACTGATTACTTGCATGAGTTTGATGAGGCCACTTAACTTCTATGGGCCTTGTTTTTCTCTCCTGTAAAATGGAGGGGTTGGACTACACAAGGTCTAAGGTCCCTGTCTACCAGTTCTGTAGCTACAATCCTATGAAATTATGTGACTGATATTATTTTTTTTTCTGAGATGATTTCTGGATTGTATATAATCTAGGTGAAAAATGAGATGGTGTGTCCTAAACCCATTTTAGTTATTAGCTTGCTTGTTGACCTGTATCTTAGCAATGAACCTATAAGCTGGATATACTGATTCTGATATACCAATTGTTACAGTGCTCTTAGAGGGGTAATTAGCAAGATAGTATGAGATGCGTAAAGAAAATGCTCCACTCCCAACACATGACAATTGCAATAGTAATGACAATGTATATGTTGAAAACTTTGTATCCTCGTTGAACTGTACTCTATAAAATGAATGTGCTTTTGTTGTGATTACCTGAAATAATCTCAAAGTAACAAAGCCAATTAGCAGTAAAGAATGATTGACTAGTAGGAGACTTTTGAATCAACTCTGCAAGAGATATAATGAAGTAATTTATGTAATGAGATGGTATAAATCATGTACACGAATAAATTTGCTTACTGAGGCACTTTGTTATCTTCTGATATTTAATTTTAAATTGTGGTTATGTGATAATAAACTACTTGTATAATTGGCCTCAGATTTTGTCAATGTCTCATGTGTTTGGAATCTTTGAGATGATTATTAACAAAAATCTTTTAACATATAGGTTTTCCCAAAAGTCTTAGTGCTATTTTAAGCTGTTAAAACTAAAATTCTACTAAGACTTTGGAGAGAGTATATGAAAACATATTATGAAAACATGCCTCACCTGTGTTGCTAAACAGATGAGGAGAATTAAACAATTACTTAAAAACCTCCCCAAAACAGTTCAATACTTCATGTATACTTGGATTTAGAATAAATCTTCATAGTTGTTTCAATTAGGGTCTTTCTACCTATTTAAAAAGTGAAAATGCTTTTGAAAATATTTATTTTTTAAAGGTTAAAATGCTCAATAACAGCAGAGTCTGAATATGTAGCAATATTTATTTTAATGGTACTGATACATTACATAGGCTCACTAGGTGAAGATGTTTTATGCACATAAAATGGGAAAATCTCATAGTGTCTCTATTAAAGTACTACGGATGCCATGATAATAATACTAATAACCATTTATACAGCATTTTAAAGTGTGCAAAGAACTTTGCCTTTACTATCTCGTTTTGAGCTACCTTAGACAACAATGTGGGGATAGGTACTTGAGGTATTTTTTATCATTATCCCTACTTTCCAGATGGAGAAATTGAGAGCTCAAGAGGTTAAATGACTTGCCTTTGATCAACCAGTTAACTAGTCAGAGGCAGGACCGGTCCTGGACTTAGAGATTGCAATGCTGCCATCTCTGCTGCCTTCACTTTAGTCAAAGCAACTAGAAGTCAGTATCACTGAAATACTATGATTATTATCAAAATAAATTTTTTTATTCTATATTCTAATTCTAGCAGTTTTATTTTGTATCATACGTTCTATTTAATCTTACCAAATCCTCGGAAAATTCAGTTATCTATATCAAGATGTTAGGGACATATTAAATCAAGTAAAAGTGGAAAAAATTTGTTCCTTTATATGATATATTGAATAA